>NC_091184.1:43052706-43306031 GCF_040958095.1 Procambarus clarkii
TTTATCATCCCCTTTTCCTTTATTTGATTTAAACAAAATATCATCGAATTAGGCAATATTTTGCCGTTTTCCAAGTTTTTTGTGAATTTTCAGTCCATGGGTATTAATTCATATATATACGATAAAAATGATGCAAACACATAATTGATTAGATAATAACCTTAAATACTTCATTTTCAATCATCTAATTTTTTCTCGTTAAAATACTGAGTAAGATATTGAAAAGGGGAGAAGTTCGGTTTTTATTGCATATATCGACGTTTCAGCCGGATTAGAGCGGTTTTACATGTACATCATCCATCGATAATATAAACGGAAAATCAGGAACATTTTAGTTAATTCTAATGAAAACACATTGTTTTTTATCATTTGTATTGGAAACAGCATTGTCATATGTCTTTTCTTGGATCTAAATAATACGAAACCTCGCTCTATGATTTGAAGTTAAAATCCTCAAATATGGTTAAATAGTGACTTTTTTCACGTTTTTCATGTAGTTTGATATTACGTAAATATATTCATTTTTACCAATATTTTGATACTATTTCATGTAGTATCACGATATGTGATTTGGCCTTCAAATCTCAGAATTTCGCATAATATTGCATTTTGAGCAAGTTTTCTTGCATTTTGTTTCGTACGAAAAATCATATTTAGCAATATTTTGACGTGTATCATCTCCTTTTCCTTCATGTGATTTAAACAAAATATCATCGAATTAGGCAATATTTTGCAGTTTTCCACGTTTTTGTGAATTTTCCGTCCATGGGTATTAATTCATATATATACGATAAAAATTATGCAAACACATAATTCATTAGATAATAACATTAAATACGTAATTTTCAATCATCTATTTGTTTCTCGTTAAAATACTGAGTAAGATATTGAAAAGGGGAGAAGTTCTGTTTTTATTGCATATATCGACGTTTCAGCCGGAATAGAGCGATTTTACGTGTACATTTTCCATCGGTAATATAAACGGAAAATCAGGAACATTTTAGTTAATTCTAATGAAAACACATTGTTTTTTATCATTTGTATTGGAAACAGCATTGTCATATGTCTTTTCTTGGATCTAAATAATACGAAACCTCGCTCTATGATTTGAAGGTAAAATCCTCAAATATGGTAAAATAGTGACTTTTTCACGTTAATCATGTAGTTTGATATTATGCAAATATATTCATTTTTACCAATATTTCGATACTATTTCATGTAGTATCACGATATGTGATTTGGCCTTCAAATCTCAGAATTTCGCATAATATTGCATTTTAAGCAAGTTTTCTTGCATTTTGTTTCGTACGAAAAATCATCGAATTTAGCAATATTTTGACGTTTATCATCCCCTTTTCCTTCATGTGATTTAAATAAAATATCATCGAATTAGGCAATATTTTTCCGTTTTCCACGTTTTTGTGAATTTTCAGTCCATGGGTATTAATTCATATATATACGATAAAAATGATGCAAACACATAATTGATTAGATAATAACCTTAAATACTTCATTTTCAATCATCTAATTTTTTCTCGTTAAAATACTGAGTAAGATATTGAAAAGGGGAGAAGTTCGGTTTTTATTGCATATATCGACGTTTCAGCCGGATTAGAGCGGTTTTACGTGTACATCATCCATCGGTAATATAAACGGAAAATCAGGAACATTTTAGTTAATTCTAATGAAAACACATTGTTTTTTATCATTTGTATTGGAAACAGCATTGTCATATGTCTTTTCTTGGATCTAAATAATACGAAACCTCGCTCTATGATTTGAAGGTAAAATCCTCAAATATGGTAAAATAGTGACTTTTTCACGTTAATCATGTAGTTTGATATTATGCAAATATATTCATTTTTACCAATATTTCGATACTATTTCATGTAGTATCACGATATGTGATTTGGCCTTCAAATCTCAGAATTTCGCATAATATTGCATTTTAAGCAAGTTTTCTTGCATTTTGTTTCGTACGAAAAATCATCAAATTTAGCAATATTTTGACGTTTATCATCCCCTTTTCCTTTATTTGATTTAAACAAAATATCATCGAATTAGGCAATATTTTGCCGTTTTCCAAGTTTTTGTGAATTTTCAGTCCATGGGTATTAATTCATATATATACGATAAAAATGATGCAAACACATAATTGATTAGATAATAACCTTAAATACTTCATTTTCAATCATCTAATTTTTTCTCGTTAAAATACTGAGTAAGATATTGAAAAGGGGAGAAGTTCGGTTTTTATTGCATATATCGACGTTTCAGCCGGATTAGAGCGGTTTTACATGTACATCATCCATCGATAATATAAACGGAAAATCAGGAACATTTTAGTTAATTCTAATGAAAACACATTGTTTTTTATCATTTGTATTGGAAACAGCATTGTCATATGTCTTTTCTTGGATCTAAATAATACGAAACCTCGCTCTATGATTTGAAGGTAAAATCCTCAAATATGGTAAAATAGTGACTTTTTCACGTTAATCATGTAGTTTGATATTATGCAAATATATTCATTTTTACCAATATTTCGATACTATTTCATGTAGTATCACGATATGTGATTTGGCCTTCAAATCTCAGAATTTCGCATAATATTGCATTTTAAGCAAGTTTACTTGCATTTTGTTTCGTTCGAAAAATCATCAAATTTAGCAATATTTTGACGTTTATCATCCCCTTTTCCTTTATTTGATTTAAACAAAATATCATCGAATTAGGCAATATTTTGCCGTTTTCCAAGTTTTTTGTGAATTTTCAGTCCATGGGTATTAATTCATATATATACGATAAAAATGATGCAAACACATAATTGATTAGATAATAACCTTAAATACTTCATTTTCAATCATCTAATTTTTTCTCGTTAAAATACTGAGTAAGATATTGAAAAGGGGAGAAGTTCGGTTTTTATTGCATATATCGACGTTTCAGCCGGATTAGAGCGGTTTTACATGTACATCATCCATCGATAATATAAACGGAAAATCAGGAACATTTTAGTTAATTCTAATGAAAACACATTGTTTTTTATCATTTGTATTGGAAACAGCATTGTCATATGTCTTTTCTTGGATCTAAATAATACGAAACCTCGCTCTATGATTTGAAGTTAAAATCCTCAAATATGGTTAAATAGTGACTTTTTTCACGTTTTTCATGTAGTTTGATATTACGTAAATATATTCATTTTTACCAATATTTTGATACTATTTCATGTAGTATCACGATATGTGATTTGGCCTTCAAATCTCAGAATTTCGCATAATATTGCATTTTGAGCAAGTTTTCTTGCATTTTGTTTCGTACGAAAAATCATATTTAGCAATATTTTGACGTGTATCATCTCCTTTTCCTTCATGTGATTTAAACAAAATATCATCGAATTAGGCAATATTTTGCAGTTTTCCACGTTTTTGTGAATTTTCCGTCCATGGGTATTAATTCATATATATACGATAAAAATTATGCAAACACATAATTCATTAGATAATAACATTAAATACGTAATTTTCAATCATCTATTTGTTTCTCGTTAAAATACTGAGTAAGATATTGAAAAGGGGAGAAGTTCTGTTTTTATTGCATATATCGACGTTTCAGCCGGAATAGAGCGATTTTCGTGAACATCATCCATCGGTAATATAAACGGAAAATCAGGAACATTTTAGTTAATTCTAATAAAAACACATTGATTTTTATCATTTGTATTGGAAACAACATTGTCATATGTCTTTTCCTGGATCTAAATAATACGAAACCTCGCTCTATGATTTGAAGTTAAAATCCTCAAATATGGTTAAATAGTGACTTTTTTCACGTTTTTCATGTAGTTTGATATTACGGAAATATATTCATTTTTAACAATATTTCGATACTATTTCATGTAGTATCACGATATGTGATTTGGCCTACAAATCTCAGAATTTCGCATAATATTGCATTTTAAGCAAGTTTTCTTGCATTTTGTTTCGTACGAAAAATCATCGAATTTAGCAATATTTTGACGTTTATCATCCCCTTTACCTTTATGTAATTTAAACCAAATATCATCGAATTGGGCAATATTTTGCCGTTTTCCACGTTTTTGTGAATTTTCAGTCTATGGGTATTAATTCATATATATACGATAAAAATGATGCAAACACATTATTGATTAGATAATAACCTTATATACTTCATTTTCA
Source organism: Procambarus clarkii (assembly GCF_040958095.1). Lineage (NCBI taxonomy): Eukaryota > Metazoa > Arthropoda > Malacostraca > Decapoda > Cambaridae > Procambarus > Procambarus clarkii. The sequence continues at coordinate 43,056,909 of NC_091184.1, forward strand.
ATCAACTATTTGTTTCTCGTCAAAATACTGAGTAAGATATTGAAAAGGGGAGAAGTTCGGTTTTTATTGCATATATCGACGTTTCAGCCGGATTAGAGCGCTTTTACGTGTACATCATCCATCGGTAATATAAACGGAAAATCAGGAACATTTTAGTTAATTCTAATGAAAACGTTTATTTTTATCATTTGTATTGGAAACAGCATTGTCATATGTCTTTTCTTGGATCTAAATAATACGAAACCTCGCTCTATGATTTGAAGGTAAAATCCTCAAATATGGTAAAATAGTGACTTTTTCACGTTAATCATGTAGTTTGATATTATGCAAATATATTCATTTTTACCAATATTTCGATACTATTTCATGTAGTATCACGATATGTGATTTGGCCTTCAAATCTCAGAATTTCGCATAATATTGCATTTTAAGCAAGTTTTCTTGCATTTTGTTTCGTACGAAAAATCATCGAATTTAGCAATATTTTGACGTTTATCATCCCCTTTTCCTTCATGTGATTTAAATAAAATATCATCGAATTAGGCAATATTTTTCCGTTTTCCACGTTTTTGTGAATTTTCAGTCCATGGGTATTAATTCATATATATACGATAAAAATGATGCAAACACATAATTGATTAGATAATAACCTTAAATACTTCATTTTCAATCATCTAATTTTTTCTCGTTAAAATACTGAGTAAGATATTGAAAAGGGGAGAAGTTCGGTTTTTATTGCATATATCGACGTTTCAGCCGGATTAGAGCGGTTTTACGTGTACATTTTCCATCGGTAATATAAACGGAAAATCAGGAACATTTTAGTTAATTCTAATGAAAACGTTTATTTTTATCATTTGTATTGGAAACAACATTGTCATATGTCTTTTCTTGGATCTAAATAATACGAAACCTCGCTCTATTATTTGAAGTTAAAATCCTCAAATATGGTTAAATAGTGACTTTTTTCACGTTTTTCATGTAGTTTGATATTACGGAAATATATTCATTTTTAACAATATTTCGATACTATTTCATGTAGTATCACGATATGTGATTTGGCCTACAAATCTCAGAATTTCGCATAATATTGCATTTTAAGCAAGTTTTCTTGCATTTTGTTTCGTACGAAAAATCATCGAATTTAGCAATATTTTGACGTTTATCATCCCCTTTTCCTTTATGTAATTTAAACCAAATATCATCGAATTGGGCAATATTTTGCCGTTTTCCACGTTTTTGTGAATTTTCAGTCTATGGGTATTAATTCATATATATACGATAAAAATGATGCAAACACATAATTGATTAGATAATAACCTTATATACTTCATTTTCAATCAACTATTTGTTTCTCGTCAAAATACTGAGTAAGATATTGAAAAGGGGAGAAGTTCGGTTTTTATTGCATATATCGACGTTTCAGCCGGATTAGAGCGGTTTTACGTGTACATCATCCATCGGTAATATAAACGGAAAATCAGGAACATTTTAGTTAATTCTAATGAAAACACATTGTTTTTTATCATTTGTATTGGAAACAGCATTGTCATATGTCTTTTCTTGGATCTAAATAATACGAAACCTCGCTCTATGATTTGAAGGTAAAATCCTCAAATATGGTAAAATAGTGACTTTTTCACGTTAATCATGTAGTTTGATATTATGCAAATATATTCATTTTTACCAATATTTCGATACTATTTCATGTAGTATCACGATATGTGATTTGGCCTTCAAATCTCAGAATTTCGCATAATATTGCATTTTAAGCAAGTTTTCTTGCATTTTGTTTCGTACGAAAAATCATCAAATTTAGCTATATTTTGACGTTTATCATCCCCTTTTCCTTTATTTGATTTAAACAAAATATCATCGAATTAGGCAATATTTTGCCGTTTTCCAAGTTTTTGTGAATTTTCAGTCCATGGGTATTAATTCATATATATACGATAAAAATGATGCAAACACATAATTGATTAGATAATAACCTTAAATACTTCATTTTCAATCATCTAATTTTTTCTCGTTAAAATACTGAGTAAGATATTGAAAAGGGGAGAAGTTCGGTTTTTATTGCATATATCGACGTTTCAGCCGGATTAGAGCGGTTTTACATGTACATCATCCATCGATAATATAAACGGAAAATCAGGAACATTTTAGTTAATTCTAATGAAAACACATTGTTTTTTATCATTTGTATTGGAAACAGCATTGTCATATGTCTTTTCTTGGATCTAAATAATACGAAACCTCGCTCTATGATTTGAAGGTAAAATCCTCAAATATGGTAAAATAGTGACTTTTTCACGTTAATCATGTAGTTTGATATTATGCAAATATATTCATTTTTACCAATATTTCGATACTATTTCATGTAGTATCACGATATGTGATTTGGCCTTCAAATCTCAGAATTTCGCATAATATTGCATTTTAAGCAAGTTTTCTTGCATTTTGTTTCGTACGAAAAATCATCAAATTTAGCAATATTTTGACATTTATCATCCCCTTTTCCTTTATTTGATTTAAACAAAATATCATCGAATTAGGCAATATTTTGCCGTTTTCCAAGTTTTTTGTGAATTTTCAGTCCATGGGTATTAATTCATATATATACGATAAAAATGATGCAAACACATAATTGATTAGATAATAACCTTAAATACTTCATTTTCAATCATCTAATTTTTTCTCGTTAAAATACTGAGTAAGATATTGAAAAGGGTAGAAGTTCGGTTTTTATTGCATATATCGACGTTTCAGCCGGATTAGAGCGGTTTTACATGTACATCATCCATCGATAATATAAACGGAAAATCAGGAACATTTTAGTTAATTCTAATGAAAACACATTGTTTTTTATCATTTGTATTGGAAACAGCATTGTCATATGTCTTTTCTTGGATCTAAATAATACGAAACCTCGCTCTATGATTTGAAGTTAAAATCCTCAAATATGGTTAAATAGTGACTTTTTTCACGTTTTTCATGTAGTTTGATATTACGTAAATATATTCATTTTTACCAATATTTTGATACTATTTCATGTAGTATCACGATATGTGATTTGGCCTTCAAATCTCAGAATTTCGCATAATATTGCATTTTGAGCAAGTTTTCTTGCATTTTGTTTCGTACGAAAAATCATATTTAGCAATAGTTTGACGTGTATCATCTCCTTTTCCTTCATGTGATTTAAACAAAATATCATCGAATTAGGCAATATTTTGCAGTTTTCCACGTTTTTGTGAATTTTCCGTCCATGGGTATTAATTCATATATATTCGATAAAAATTATGCAAACACATAATTCATTAGATAATAACATTAAATACGTAATTTTCAATCATCTATTTGTTTCTCGTTAAAATACTGAGTAAGATATTGAAAAGGGGAGAAGTTCTGTTTTTATTGCATATATCGACGTTTCAGCCGGAATAGAGCGATTTTCGTGAACATCATCCATCGGTAATATAAACGGAAAATCAGGAACATTTTAGTTAATTCTAATGAAAACACATTGTTTTTTATCATTTGTATTGGAAACAGCATTGTCATGTCTTTTCTTGGATCTAAATAATACGAAACCTCGCTCTATGATTTGAAGGTAAAATTCTCAAATATGGTAAAATAGTGACTTTTTCACGTTAATCATGTAGTTTGATATTATGCAAATATATTCATTTTTACCAATATTTCGATACTATTTCATGTAGTATCACGATATGTGATTTGGCCTTCAAATCTCAGAATTTCGCATAATATTGCATTTTAAGCAAGTTTTCTTGCATTTTGTTTCGTACGAAAAATCATCAAATTTACTAATATTTTGACGTTTATCATCCCCTTTTCCTTTATTTGATTTAAACAAAATATCATCGAATTAGGCAATATTTTGCCGTTTTCCAAGTTTTTGTGAATTTTCAGTCCATGGGTATTACTTCATATATATACGATAAAAATGATGCAAACACATAATTGATTAGATAATAACCTTAAATACTTCATTTTCAATCATCTATTTGTTTCTCGTTAAAATACTGAGTAAGATATTGAAAAGGGGAGAAGTTCGGTTTTTATTGCATATATCGACGTTTCAGTTGGAATAGAGCGGTTTTACGTGTACATCTTCCATCGGTAATATAAACGGAAAATCAGGAACATTTTAGTTAATTCTAATAAAAACACATTGATTTTTATCATTTGTATTGGAAACAACATTGTCATATGTCTTTTCCTGGATCTAAATAATACGAAACCTCGCTCTATGATTTGAAGTTAAAATCCTCAAATATGGTTAAATAGTGACTTTTTTCACGTTTTTCATGTAGTGTGATATTACGTAAATATATTCATTTTTACCAATATTCCGATACTATTTCATGTAGTATCACGATATTTGATTTGGCCTTGAAATTACAGAATTTCGCATAATATTGCATTTTAAGCAAGTTTTCTTGCATTTTGTTTCGTACGAAAAATCATCGAATTTACCAATATTTTGACGTTTATCATCCCCTTTTCCTTCATGTGATTTAAATAAAATATCATCGAATTAGGAAAATATTTTGCCGTTTTCCACGTTTTTGTGAATTTTCAGTCCATGGGTATTAATTCATATATATACGATAAAAATGATGCAAACACATAATTGATTAGATAATAACCTTAAATACTTCATTTTCAATCATCTATTTGTTTCTCGTTAAAATACTGAGTAAGATATTGAAAAGGGGAGAAGTTCGGTTTTTATTGCATATATCGACGTTTCAGCCGGATTAGAGCGGTTTTACATGTACATCATCCATCGATAATATAAACGGAAAATCAGGAACATTTTAGTTAATTCTAATGAAAACACATTGTTTTTTATCATTTGTATTGGAAACAGCATTGTCATATGTCTTTTCTAGGATCTAAATAATACGAAACCTCGCTCTATGATTTGAAGGTAAAATCCTCAAATATGGTAAAATAGTGACTTTTTCACGTTAATCATGTAGTTTGATATTATGCAAATATATTCATTTTTACCAATATTTCGATACTATTTCATGTAGTATCACGATATGTGATTTGGCCTTCAAATCTCAGAATTTCGCATAATATTGCATTTTAAGCAAGTTTTCTTGCATTTTGTTTCGTACGAAAAATCATCAAATTTAGCAATATTTTGACGTTTATCATCCCCTTTTCCTTTATTTGATTTAAACAAAATATCATCGAATTAGGCAATATTTTGCCGTTTTCCATGTTTTTTGTGAATTTTCAGTCCATGGGTATTAATTCATATATATACGATAAAAATGATGCAAACACATAATTGATTAGATAATAACCTTAAATACTTCATTTTCAATCATCTAATTTTTTCTCGTTAAAATACTGAGTAAGATATTGAAAAGGGGAGAAGTTCGGTTTTTATTGCATATATCGACGTTTCAGCCGGATTAGAGCGGTTTTACATGTACATCATCCATCGATAATATAAACGGAAAATCAGGAACATTTTAGTTAATTCTAATGAAAACACATTGTTTTTTATCATTTGTATTGGAAACAGCATTGTCATATGTCTTTTCTTGGATCTAAATAATACGAAACCTCGCTCTATGATTTGAAGTTAAAATCCTCAAATATGGTTAAATAGTGACTTTTTTCACGTTTTTCATGTAGTTTGATATTACGTAAATATATTCATTTTTACCAATATTTTGATACTATTTCATGTAGTATCACGATATGTGATTTGGCCTTCAAATCTCAGAATTTCGCATAATATTGCATTTTGAGCAAGTTTTCTTGCATTTTGTTTCGTACGAAAAATCATATTTAGCAATATTTTGACGTGTATCATCTCCTTTTCCTTCATGTGATTTAAACAAAATATCATCGAATTAGGCAATATTTTGCAGTTTTCCACGTTTTTGTGAATTTTCTGTCCATGGGTATTAATTCATATATATACGATAAAAATTATGCAAACACATAATTCATTAGATAATAACATTAAATACGTAATTTTCAATCATCTATTTGTTTCTCGTTAAAATACTGAGTAAGATATTGAAAAGGGGAGAAGTTCTGTTTTTATTGCATATATCGACGTTTCAGCCGGAATAGAGCGATTTTCGTGAACATCATCCATCGGTAATATAGACGGAAAATCAGGAACATTTTAGTTAATTCTAATGAAAACACATTGTTTTTTATCATTTGTATTGGAAACAGCATTGTCATGTCTTTTCTTGGATCTAAATAATACGAAACCTCGCTCTATGATTTGAAGGTAAAATTCTCAAATATGGTAAAATAGTGACTTTTTCACGTTAATCATGTAGTTTGATATTATGCAAATATATTCATTTTTACCAATATTTCGATACTATTTCATGTAGTATCACGATATGTGATTTGGCCTTCAAATCTCAGAATTTCGCATAATATTGCATTGTAAGCAAGTTTTCTTGCATTTTGTTTCGTACGAAAAATCATCAAATTTACTAATATTTTGACGTTTATCATCCCCTTTTCCTTTATTTGATTTAAACAAAATATCATCGAATTAGGCAATATTTTGCCGTTTTCCAAGTTTTTGTGAATTTTCAGTCCATGGGTATTACTTCATATATATACGATAAAAATGATGCAAACACATAATTGATTAGATAATAACCTTAAATACTTCATTTTCAATCATCTATTTGTTTCTCGTTAAAATACTGAGTAAGATATTGAAAAGGGGAGAAGTTCGGTTTTTATTGCATATATCGACGTTTCAGTTGGAATAGAGCGGTTTTACGTGTACATCTTCCATCGGTAATATAAACGGAAAATCAGGAACATTTTAGTTAATTCTAATAAAAACACATTGATTTTTATCATTTGTATTGGAAACAACATTGTCATATGTCTTTTCCTGGATCTAAATAATACGAAACCTCGCTCTATGATTTGAAGTTAAAATCCTCAAATATGGTTAAATAGTGACTTTTTTCACGTTTTTCATGTAGTGTGATATTACGTAAATATATTCATTTTTACCAATATTCCGATACTATTTCATGTAGTATCACGATATTTGATTTGGCCTTGAAATTACAGAATTTCGCATAATATTGCATTTTAAGCAAGTTTTCTTGCATTTTGTTTCGTACGAAAAATCATCGAATTTACCAATATTTTGACGTTTATCATCCCCTTTTCCTTCATGTGATTTAAATAAAATATCATCGAATTAGGAAAATATTTTGCCGTTTTCCACGTTTTTGTGAATTTTCAGTCCATGGGTATTAATTCATATATATACGATAAAAATGATGCAAACACATAATTGATTAGATAATAACCTTAAATACTTCATTTTCAATCATCTATTTGTTTCTCGTTAAAATACTGAGTAAGATATTGAAAAGGGGAGAAGTTCGGTTTTTATTGCATATATCGACGTTTCAGCCGGATTAGAGCGGTTTTACATGTACATCATCCATCGATAATATAAACGGAAAATCAGGAACATTTTAGTTAATTCTAATGAAAACACATTGTTTTTTATCATTTGTATTGGAAACAGCATTGTCATATGTCTTTTCTAGGATCTAAATAATACGAAACCTCGCTCTATGATTTGAAGGTAAAATCCTCAAATATGGTAAAATAGTGACTTTTTCACGTTAATCATGTAGTTTGATATTATGCAAATATATTCATTTTTACCAATATTTCAATACTATTTCATGTAGTATCACGATATGTGATTTGGCCTTCAAATCTCAGAATTTCGCATAATATTGCATTTTAAGCAAGTTTTCTTGCATTTTGTTTCGTACGAAAAATCATCAAATTTAGCAATATTTTGACGTTTATCATCCCCTTTTCCTTTATTTGATTTAAACAAAATATCATCGAATTAGGCAATATTTTGCCGTTTTCCAAGTTTTTTGTGAATTTTCAGTCCATGGGTATTAATTCATATATATACGATAAAAATGATGCAAACACATAATTGATTAGATAATAACCTTAAATACTTCATTTTCAATCATCTAATTTTTTCTCGTTAAAATACTGAGTAAGATATTGAAAAGGGGAGAAGTTCGGTTTTTATTGCATATATCGACGTTTCAGCCGGATTAGAGCGGTTTTACATGTACATCATCCATCGATAATATAAACGGAAAATCAGGAACATTTTAGTTAATTCTAATGAAAACACATTGTTTTTTATCATTTGTATTGGAAACAGCATTGTCATATGTCTTTTCTTGGATCTAAATAATACGAAACCTCGCTCTATGATTTGAAGTTAAAATCCTCAAATATGGTTAAATAGTGACTTTTTTCACGTTTTTCATGTAGTTTGATATTACGTAAATATATTCATTTTTACCAATATTTTGATACTATTTCATGTAGTATCACGATATGTGATTTGGCCTTCAAATCTCAGAATTTCGCATAATATTGCATTTTGAGCAAGTTTTCTTGCATTTTGTTTCGTACGAAAAATCATATTTAGCAATATTTTGACGTGTATCATCTCCTTTTCCTTCATGTGATTTAAACAAAATATCATCGAATTAGGCAATATTTTGCAGTTTTCCACGTTTTTGTGAATTTTCTGTCCATGGGTATTAATTCATATATATACGATAAAAATTATGCAAACACATAATTCATTAGATAATAACATTAAATACGTAATTTTCAATCATCTATTTGTTTCTCGTTAAAATACTGAGTAAGATATTGAAAAGGGGAGAAGTTCTGTTTTTATTGCATATATCGACGTTTCAGCCGGAATAGAGCGATTTTCGTGAACATCATCCATCGGTAATATAGACGGAAAATCAGGAACATTTTAGTTAATTCTAATGAAAACACATTGTTTTTTATCATTTGTATTGGAAACAGCATTGTCATGTCTTTTCTTGGATCTAAATAATACGAAACCTCGCTCTATGATTTGAAGGTAAAATTCTCAAATATGGTAAAATAGTGACTTTTTCACGTTAATCATGTAGTTTGATATTATGCAAATATATTCATTTTTACCAATATTTCGATACTATTTCATGTAGTATCACGATATGTGATTTGGCCTTCAAATCTCAGAATTTCGCATAATATTGCATTGTAAGCAAGTTTTCTTGCATTTTGTTTCGTACGAAAAATCATCAAATTTACTAATATTTTGACGTTTATCATCCCCTTTTCCTTTATTTGATTTAAACAAAATATCATCGAATTAGGCAATATTTTGCCGTTTTCCAAGTTTTTTGTGAATTTTCAGTCCATGGGTATTAATTCATATATATACGATAAAAATGATGCAAACACATAATTGATTAGATAATAACCTTAAATACTTCATTTTCAATCATCTAATTTTTTCTCGTTAAAATACTGAGTAAGATATTGAAAAGGGGAGAAGTTCGGTTTTTATTGCATATATCGACGTTTCAGCCGGATTAGAGCGGTTTTACATGTACATCATCCATCGATAATATAAACGGAAAATCAGGAACATTTTAGTTAATTCTAATGAAAACACATTGTTTTTTATCATTTGTATTGGAAACAGCATTGTCATATGTCTTTTCTTGGATCTAAATAATACGAAACCTCGCTCTATGATTTGAAGTTAAAATCCTCAAATATGGTTAAATAGTGACTTTTTTCACGTTTTTCATGTAGTTTGATATTACGTAAATATATTCATTTTTACCAATATTTTGATACTATTTCATGTAGTATCACGATATGTGATTTGGCCTTCAAATCTCAGAATTTCGCATAATATTGCATTTTGAGCAAGTTTTCTTGCATTTTGTTTCGTACGAAAAATCATATTTAGCAATATTTTGACGTGTATCATCTCCTTTTCCTTCATGTGATTTAAACAAAATATCATCGAATTAGGCAATATTTTGCAGTTTTCCACGTTTTTGTGAATTTTCTGTCCATGGGTATTAATTCATATATATACGATAAAAATTATGCAAACACATAATTCATTAGATAATAACATTAAATACGTAATTTTCAATCATCTATTTGTTTCTCGTTAAAATACTGAGTAAGATATTGAAAAGGGGAGAAGTTCTGTTTTTATTGCATATATCGACGTTTCAGCCGGAATAGAGCGATTTTCGTGAACATCATCCATCGGTAATATAGACGGAAAATCAGGAACATTTTAGTTAATTCTAATGAAAACACATTGTTTTTTATCATTTGTATTGGAAACAGCATTGTCATGTCTTTTCTTGGATCTAAATAATACGAAACCTCGCTCTATGATTTGAAGGTAAAATTCTCAAATATGGTAAAATAGTGACTTTTTCACGTTAATCATGTAGTTTGATATTATGCAAATATATTCATTTTTACCAATATTTCGATACTATTTCATGTAGTATCACGATATGTGATTTGGCCTTCAAATCTCAGAATTTCGCATAATATTGCATTGTAAGCAAGTTTTCTTGCATTTTGTTTCGTACGAAAAATCATCAAATTTACTAATATTTTGACGTTTATCATCCCCTTTTCCTTTATTTGATTTAAACAAAATATCATCGAATTAGGCAATATTTTGCCGTTTTCCAAGTTTTTGTGAATTTTCAGTCCATGGGTATTACTTCATATATATACGATAAAAATGATGCAAACACATAATTGATTAGATAATAACCTTAAATACTTCATTTTCAATCATCTATTTGTTTCTCGTTAAAATACTGAGTAAGATATTGAAAAGGGGAGAAGTTCGGTTTTTATTGCATATATCGACGTTTCAGTTGGAATAGAGCGGTTTTACGTGTACATCTTCCATCGGTAATATAAACGGAAAATCAGGAACATTTTAGTTAATTCTAATAAAAACACATTGATTTTTATCATTTGTATTGGAAACAACATTGTCATATGTCTTTTCCTGGATCTAAATAATACGAAACCTCGCTCTATGATTTGAAGTTAAAATCCTCAAATATGGTTAAATAGTGACTTTTTTCACGTTTTTCATGTAGTGTGATATTACGTAAATATATTCATTTTTACCAATATTCCGATACTATTTCATGTAGTATCACGATATTTGATTTGGCCTTGAAATTACAGAATTTCGCATAATATTGCATTTTAAGCAAGTTTTCTTGCATTTTGTTTCGTACGAAAAATCATCGAATTTACCAATATTTTGACGTTTATCATCCCCTTTTCCTTCATGTGATTTAAATAAAATATCATCGAATTAGGAAAATATTTTGCCGTTTTCCACGTTTTTGTGAATTTTCAGTCCATGGGTATTAATTCATATATATACGATAAAAATGATGCAAACACATAATTGATTAGATAATAACCTTAAATACTTCATTTTCAATCATCTATTTGTTTCTCGTTAAAATACTGAGTAAGATATTGAAAAGGGGAGAAGTTCGGTTTTTATTGCATATATCGACGTTTCAGCCGGATTAGAGCGGTTTTACATGTACATCATCCATCGATAATATAAACGGAAAATCAGGAACATTTTAGTTAATTCTAATGAAAACACATTGTTTTTTATCATTTGTATTGGAAACAGCATTGTCATATGTCTTTTCTTGGATCTAAATAATACGAAACCTCGCTCTATGATTTGAAGGTAAAATCCTCAAATATGGTAAAATAGTGACTTTTTCACGTTAATCATGTAGTTTGATATTATGCAAAAATATTCATTTTTACCAATATTTCGATACTATTTCATGTAGTATCACGATATGTGATTTGGCCTTCAAATCTCAGAATTTCGCATAATATTGCATTTTAAGCAAGTTTTCTTGCATTTTGTTTCGTACGAAAAATCATCAAATTTAGCAATATTTTGACGTTTATCATCCCCTTTTCCTTTATTTGATTTAAACAAAATATCATCGAATTAGGCAATATTTTGCCGTTTTCCAAGTTTTTTGTGAATTTTCAGTCCATGGGTATTAATTCATATATATACGATAAAAATGATGCAAACACATAATTGATTAGATAATAACCTTAAATACTTCATTTTCAATCATCTAATTTTTTCTCGTTAAAATACTGAGTAAGATATTGAAAAGGGGAGAAGTTCGGTTTTTATTGCATATATCGACGTTTCAGCCGGATTAGAGCGGTTTTACATGTACATCATCCATCGATAATATAAACGGAAAATCAGGAACATTTTAGTTAATTCTAATGAAAACACATTGTTTTTTATCATTTGTATTGGAAACAGCATTGTCATATGTCTTTTCTTGGATCTAAATAATACGAAACCTCGCTCTATGATTTGAAGTTAAAATCCTCAAATATGGTTAAATAGTGACTTTTTTCACGTTTTTCATGTAGTTTGATATTACGTAAATATATTCATTTTTACCAATATTTTGATACTATTTCATGTAGTATCACGATATGTGATTTGGCCTTCAAATCTCAGAATTTCGCATAATATTGCATTTTAAGCAAGTTTTCTTGCATTTTGTTTCGTACGAAAAATCATCAAATTTAGCAATATTTTGACGTTTATCATCCCCTTTTCCTTTATTTGATTTAAACAAAATATCATCGAATTAGGCAATATTTTGCCGTTTTCCAAGTTTTTTGTGAATTTTCAGTCCATGGGTATTAATTCATATATATACGATAAAAATGATGCAAACACATAATTGATTAGATAATAACCTTAAATACTTCATTTTCAATCATCTAATTTTTTCTCGTTAAAATACTGAGTAAGATATTGAAAAGGGGAGAAGTTCGGTTTTTATTGCATATATCGACGTTTCAGCCGGATTAGAGCGGTTTTACATGTACATCATCCATCGATAATATAAACGGAAAATCAGGAACATTTTAGTTAATTCTAATGAAAACACATTGTTTTTTATCATTTGTATTGGAAACAGCATTGTCATATGTCTTTTCTTGGATCTAAATAATACGAAACCTCGCTCTATGATTTGAAGTTAAAATCCTCAAATATGGTTAAATAGTGACTTTTTTCACGTTTTTCATGTAGTTTGATATTACGTAAATATATTCATTTTTACCAATATTTTGATACTATTTCATGTAGTATCACGATATGTGATTTGGCCTTCAAATCTCAGAATTTCGCATAATATTGCATTTTGAGCAAGTTTTCTTGCATTTTGTTTCGTACGAAAAATCATATTTAGCAATATTTTGACGTGTATCATCTCCTTTTCCTTCATGTGATTTAAACAAAATATCATCGAATTAGGCAATATTTTGCAGTTTTCCACGTTTTTGTGAATTTTCCGTCCATGGGTATTAATTCATATATATACGATAAAAATTATGCAAACACATAATTCATTAGATAATAACATTAAATACGTAATTTTCAATCATCTATTTGTTTCTCGTTAAAATACTGAGTAAGATATTGAAAAGGGGAGAAGTTCTGTTTTTATTGCATATATCGACGTTTCAGCCGGAATAGAGCGATTTTCGTGAACATCATCCATCGGTAATATAAACGGAAAATCAGGAACATTTTAGTTAATTCTAATGAAAACACATTGTTTTTTATCATTTGTATTGGAAACAGCATTGTCATGTCTTTTCTTGGATCTAAATAATACGAAACCTCGCTCTATGATTTGAAGGTAAAATTCTCAAATATGGTAATATAGTGACTTTTTCACGTTAATCATGTAGTTTGATATTATGCAAATATATTCATTTTTACCAATATTTCGATACTATTTCATGTAGTATCACGATATGTGATTTGGCCTTCAAATCTCAGAATTTTGCATAATATTGCATTTTAAGCAAGTTTTCTTGCATTTTGTTTCGTACGAAAAATCATCAAATTTAGCAATATTTTGACGTTTATCATCCCCTTTTCCTTTATTTGATTTAAACAAAATATCATCGAATAAGGCAATATTTTGCCGTTTTCCAATTTTTTTGTGAATTTTCAGTCCATGGGTATTAATTCATTAATATACGATAAAAATGATGCAAACACATAATTGATTAGATAATAACCTTAAATACTTCATTTTCAATCATCTATTTGTTTCTCGTTAAAATACTGAGTAAGATATTGAAAAGGGGAGAAGTTCGGTTTTTATTGCATATATCGACGTTTCAGTTGGAATAGAGCGGTTTTACGTGTACATCTTCCATCGGTAATATAAACGGAAAATCAGGAACATTTTAGTTAATTCTAATAAAAACACATTGATTTTTATCATTTGTATTGGAAACAACATTGTCATATGTCTTTTCCTGGATCTAAATAATACGAAACCTCGCTCTATGATTTGAAGTTAAAATCCTCAAATATGGTTAAATAGTGACTTTTTCACGTTTTTCATGTAGTGTGATATTACGTAAATATATTCATTTTTACCAATATTCCGATACTATTTCATGTAGTATCACGATATGTGATTTGACCTTGAAATTACAGAATTTCGCATAATATTGCATTTTAAGCAAGTTTTCTTGCATTTTGTTTCGTACGAAAAATCATCGAATTTACCAATATTTTGACGTTTATCATCCCCTTTTCCTTCATGTGATTTAAATAAAATATCATCGAATTAGGAAAATATTTTGCCGTTTTCCACGTTTTTGTGAATTTTCAGTCCATGGGTATTAATTCATATATATACGATAAAAATGATGCAAACACATAATTGATTAGATAATAACCTTAAATACTTCATTTTCAATCATCTATTTGTTTCTCGTTAAAATACTGAGTAAGATATTGAAAAGGGGAGAAGTTCGGTTTTTATTGCATATATCGACGTTTCAGCCGGATTAGAGCGGTTTTACGTGTACATTTTCCATCGGTAATATAAAACGAAAATCAGGAACATTTTAGTTAAATCTAATGAAAACATTTATTTTTATCATTTGTATTGGAAACAACATTGTCATATGTCTTTTCTTGGATCTAAATAATACGAAACCTCGCTCTATGATTTGAAGTTAAAATCCTCAAATATGGTTAAATAGTGACTTTTTTCACGTTTTTCATGTAGTTTGATATTACGGAAATATATTCATTTTTACCAATATTTCGATACTATTTCATGTAGTATCACGATATGTGATTTGGCCTTGAAATCACAGAATTTCGCATAATATTGCATTTTAAGGAAGTTTTCTTGCATTTTGTTTCGTACGAAAAATCATCGAATTTAGCAATATTTTGACGTTTATCATCCCCTTTTCCTTCATGTGATTTAAATAAAATATCATCGAATTAGGCAATATTTTGCCGTTTTCCACGTTTTTGTGAATTTTCAGTCCATGGAAATTAATTCATATATATACGATAAAAATGATGCAAACACATAATTGATTAGATAATAACCTTAAATACTTCATTTTCAATCATCTAATTTTTTCTCGTTAAAATACTGAGTAAGATATTGAAAAGGGGAGAAGTTCGGTTTTTATTGCATATATCGACGTTTCAGCCGGATTAGAGCGGTTTTACATGTACATCATCCATCGATAATATAAACGGAAAATCAGGAACATTTTAGTTAATTCTAATGAAAACACATTGTTTTTTATCATTTGTATTGGAAACAGCATTGTCATATGTCTTTTCTTGGATCTAAATAATACGAAACCTCGCTCTATGATTTGAAGTTAAAATCCTCAAATATGGTTAAATAGTGACTTTTTTCACGTTTTTCATGTAGTTTGATATTACGTAAATATATTCATTTTTACCAATATTTTGATACTATTTCATGTAGTATCACGATATGTGATTTGGCCTTCAAATCTCAGAATTTCGCATAATATTGCATTTTGAGCAAGTTTTCTTGCATTTTGTTTCGTACGAAAAATCATATTTAGCAATAGTTTGACGTGTATCATCTCCTTTTCCTTCATGTGATTTAAACAAAATATCATCGAATTAGGCAATATTTTGCAGTTTTCCACGTTTTTGTGAATTTTCCGTCCATGGGTATTAATTCATATATATACGATAAAAATTATGCAAACACATAATTCATTAGATAATAACATTAAATACGTAATTTTCAATCATCTATTTGTTTCTCGTTAAAATACTGAGTAAGATATTGAAAAGTGGAGAAGTTCTGTTTTTATTGCATATACCGACGTTTCAGCCGGAATAGAGCGATTTTCGTGAACATCATCCATCGGTAATATAAACGGAAAATCAGGAACATTTTAGTTAATTCTAATGAAAACACATTGTTTTTTATCATTTGTATTGGAAACAGCATTGTCATGTCTTTTCTTGGATCTAAATAATACGAAACCTCGCTCTATGATTTGAAGGTAAAATTCTCAAATATTGTAAAATAGTGACTTTTTCACGTTAATCATGTAGTTTGATATTATGCAAATATATTCATTTTTACCAATATTTCGATACTATTTCATGTAGTATCACGATATGTGATTTGGCCTTCAAATCTCAGAATTTCGCATAATATTGCATTTTAAGCAAGTTTTCTTGCATTTTGTTTCTTACGAAAAATCATCAAATTTACCAATATTTTGACGTTTATCATCCCCTTTTCCTTTATTTGATTTAAACAAAATATCATCGAATTAGGCAATATTTTGCCGTTTTCCAAGTTTTTGTGAATTTTCAGTCCATGGGTATTACTTCATATATATACGATAAAAATGATGCAAACACATAATTGATTAGATAATAACCTTAAATACTTCATTTTCAATCATCTATTTGTTTCTCGTTAAAATACTGAGTAAGATATTGAAAAGGGGAGAAGTTCGGTTTTTATTGCATATATCGACGTTTCAGTTGGAATAGAGCGGTTTTACGTGTACATCTTCCATCGGTAATATAAACGGAAAATCAGGAACATTTTAGTTAATTCTAATAAAAACACATTGATTTTTATCATTTGTATTGGAAACAACATTGTCATATGTCTTTTCCTGGATCTAAATAATACGAAACCTCGCTCTATGATTTGAAGTTAAAATCCTCAAATATGGTTAAATAGTGACTTTTTTCACGTTTTTCATGTAGTTTGATATTACGGAAATATATTCATTTTTAACAATATTTCGATACTATTTCATGTAGTATCACGATATGTGATTTGGCCTACAAATCTCAGAATTTCGCATAATATTGCATTTTAAGCAAGTTTTCTTGCATTTTGTTTCGTACGAAAAATCATCGAATTTAGCAATATTTTGACGTTTATCATCCCCTTTACCTTTATGTAATTTAAACCAAATATCATCGAATTGGGCAATATTTTGCCGTTTTCCACGTTTTTGTGAATTTTCAGTCTATGGGTATTAATTCATATATATACGATAAAAATGATGCAAACACATAATTGATTAGATAATAACCTTATATACTTCATTTTCAATCAACTATTTGTTTCTCGTCAAAATACTGAGTAAGATATTGAAAAGGGGAGAAGTTCGGTTTTTATTGCATATATCGACGTTTCAGCCGGATTAGAGCGCTTTTACGTGTACATCATCCATCGGTAATATAAACGGAAAATCAGGAACATTTTAGTTAATTCTAATGAAAACACATTGTTTTTTATCATTTGTATTGGAAACAGCATTGTCATATGTCTTTTCTTGGATCTAAATAATACGAAACCTCGCTCTATGATTTGAAGGTAAAATCCTCAAATATGGTAAAATAGTGACTTTTTCACGTTAATCATGTAGTTTGATATTATGCAAATATATTCATTTTTACCAATATTTCGATACTATTTCATGTAGTATCACGATATGTGATTTGGCCTTCAAATCTCAAAATTTCGCATAATATTGCATTTTAAGCAAGTTTTCTTGCATTTTGTTTCGTACGAAAAATCATCGAATTTAGCAATATTTTGACGTTTATCATCCCCTTTTCCTTCATGTGATTTAAATAAAATATCATCGAATTAGGCAATATTTTTCCGTTTTCCACGTTTTTGTGAATTTTCAGTCCATGGGTATTAATTCATATATATACGATAAAAATGATGCAAACACATAATTGATTAGATAATAACCTTAAATACTTCATTTTCAATCATCTAATTTTTTCTCGTTAAAATACTAAGTAAGATATTGAAAAGGGGAGAAGTTCGGTTTTTATTGCATATATCGACGTTTCAGCCGGATTAGAGCGGTTTTACGTGTACATTTTCCATCGGTAATATAAACGGAAAATCAGGAACATTTTAGTTAATTCTAATGAAAACGTTTATTTTTATCATTTGTATTGGAAACAACATTGTCATATGTCTTTTCTTGGATCTAAATAATACGAAACCTCGCTCTATTATTTGAAGTTAAAATCCTCAAATATGGTTAAATAGTGACTTTTTTCACGTTTTTCATGTAGTTTGATATTACGGAAATATATTCATTTTTAACAATATTTCGATACTATTTCATGTAGTATCACGATATGTGATTTGGCCTACAAATCTCAGAATTTCGCATAATATTGCATTTTAAGCAAGTTTTCTTGCATTTTGTTTCGTACGAAAAATCATCGAATTTAGCAATATTTTGGCGTTTATCATCCCCTTTTCCTTTATGTAATTTAAACCAAATATCATCGAATTGGGCAATATTTTGCCGTTTTCCACGTTTTTGTGAATTTTCAGTCTATGGGTATTAATTCATATATATACGATAAAAATGATGCAAACACATAATTGATTAGATAATAACCTTATATACTTCATTTTCAATCAACTATTTGTTTCTCGTCAAAATACTGAGTAAGATATTGAAAAGGGGAGAAGTTCGGTTTTTATTGCATATATCGACGTTTCAGCCGGATTAGAGCGGTTTTACGTGTACATCATCCATCGGTAATATAAACGGAAAATCAGGAACATTTTAGTTAATTCTAATGAAAACACATTGTTTTTTATCATTTGTATTGGAAACAGCATTGTCATATGTCTTTTCTTGGATCTAAATAATACGAAACCTCGCTCTATGATTTGAAGGTAAAATCCTCAAATATGGTAAAATAGTGACTTTTTCACGTTAATCATGTAGTTTGATATTATGCAAATATATTCATTTTTACCAATATTTCGATACTATTTCATGTAGTATCACGATATGTGATTTGGCCTTCAAATCTCAGAATTTCGCATAATATTGCATTTTAAGCAAGTTTTCTTGCATTTTGTTTCGTACGAAAAATCATCAAATTTAGCAATATTTTGACGTTTATCATCCCCTTTTCCTTTATTTGATTTAAACAAAATATCATCGAATTAGGCAATATTTTGCCGTTTTCCAAGTTTTTGAAAATTTTCAGTCCATGGGTATTAATTCATATATATACGATAAAAATGATGCAAACACATAATTGATTAGATAATAACCTTAAATACTTCATTTTCAATCATCTAATTTTTTCTCGTTAAAATACTGAGTAAGATATTGAAAAGGGGAGAAGTTCGGTTTTTATTGCATATATCGACGTTTCAGCCGGATTAGAGCGGTTTTACATGTACATCATCCATCGATAATATAAACGGAAAATCAGGAACATTTTAGTTAATTCTAATGAAAACACATTGTTTTTTATCATTTGTATTGGAAACAGCATTGTCATATGTCTTTTCTTGGATCTAAATAATACGAAACCTCGCTCTATGATTTGAAGGTAAAATCCTCAAATATGGTAAAATAGTGACTTTTTCACGTTAATCATGTAGTTTGATATTATGCAAATATATTCATTTTTACCAATATTTCGATACTATTTCATGTAGTATCACGATATGTGATTTGGCCTTCAAATCTCAGAATTTCGCATAATATTGCATTTTAAGCAAGTTTTCTTGCATTTTGTTTCGTACGAAAAATCATCAAATTTAGCAATATTTTGACGTTTATCATCCCCTTTTCCTTTATTTGATTTAAACAAAATATCATCGAATTAGGCAATATTTTGCCGTTTTCCAAGTTTTTTGTGAATTTTCAGTCCATGGGTATTAATTCATATATATACGATAAAAATGATGCAAACACGTAATTGATTAGATAATAACCTTAAATACTTCATTTTCAATCATCTAATTTTTTCTCGTTAAAATACTGAGTAAGATATTGAAAAGGGTAGAAGTTCGGTTTTTATTGCATATATCGACGTTTCAGCCGGATTAGAGCGGTTTTACATGTACATCATCCATCGATAATATAAACGGAAAATCAGGAACATTTTAGTTAATTCTAATGAAAACACATTGTTTTTTATCATTTGTATTGGAAACAGCATTGTCATATGTCTTTTCTTGGATCTAAATAATACGAAACCTCGCTCTATGATTTGAAGTTAAAATCCTCAAATATGGTTAAATAGTGACTTTTTTCACGTTTTTCATGTAGTTTGATATTACGTAAATATATTCATTTTTACCAATATTTTGATACTATTTCATGTAGTATCACGATATGTGATTTGGCCTTCAAATCTCAGAATTTCGCATAATATTGCATTTTGAGCAAGTTTTCTTGCATTTTGTTTCGTACGAAAAATCATATTTAGCAATAGTTTGACGTGTATCATCTCCTTTTCCTTCATGTGATTTAAACAAAATATCATCGAATTAGGCAATATTTTGCAGTTTTCCACGTTTTTGTGAATTTTCCGTCCATGGGTATTAATTCATATATATACGATAAAAATTATGCAAACACATAATTCATTAGATAATAACATTAAATACGTAATTTTCAATCATCTATTTGTTTCTCGTTAAAATACTGAGTAAGATATTGAAAAGGGGAGAAGTTCTGTTTTTATTGCATATATCGACGTTTCAGCCGGAATAGAGCGATTTTCGTGAACATCATCCATCGGTAATATAAACGGAAAATCAGGAACATTTTAGTTAATTCTAATGAAAACACATTGTTTTTTATCATTTGTATTGGAAACAGCATTGTCATGTCTTTTCTTGGATCTAAATAATACGAAACCTCGCTCTATGATTTGAAGGTAAAATTCTCAAATATGGTAAAATAGTGACTTTTTCACGTTAATCATGTAGTTTGATATTATGCAAATATATTCATTTTTACCAATATTTCGATACTATTTCATGTAGTATCACGATATGTGATTTGGCCTTCAAATCTCAGAATTTCGCATAATATTGCATTTTAAGCAAGTTTTCTTGCATTTTGTTTCGTACGAAAAATCATCAAATTTACTAATATTTTGACGTTTATCATCCCCTTTTCCTTTATTTGATTTAAACAAAATATCATCGAATTAGGCAATATTTTGCCGTTTTCCAAGTTTTTGTGAATTTTCAGTCCATGGGTATTACTTCATATATATACGATAAAAATGATGCAAACACATAATTGATTAGATAATAACCTTAAATACTTCATTTTCAATCATCTATTTGTTTCTCGTTAAAATACTGAGTAAGATATTGAAAAGGGGAGAAGTTCGGTTTTTATTGCATATATCGACGTTTCAGTTGGAATAGAGCGGTTTTACGTGTACATCTTCCATCGGTAATATAAACGGAAAATCAGGAACATTTTAGTTAATTCTAATAAAAACACATTGATTTTTATCATTTGTATTGGAAACAACATTGTCATATGTCTTTTCCTGGATCTAAATAATACGAAACCTCGCTCTATGATTTGAAGTTAAAATCCTCAAATATGGTTAAATAGTGACTTTTTTCACGTTTTTCATGTAGTGTGATATTACGTAAATATATTCATTTTTACCAATATTCCGATACTATTTCATGTAGTATCACGATATTTGATTTGGCCTTGAAATTACAGAATTTCGCATAATATTGCATTTTAAGCAAGTTTTCTTGCATTTTGTTTCGTACGAAAAATCATCGAATTTACCAATATTTTGACGTTTATCATCCCCTTTTCCTTCATGTGATTTAAATAAAATATCATCGAATTAGGAAAATATTTTGCCGTTTTCCACGTTTTTGTGAATTTTCAGTCCATGGGTATTAATTCATATATATACGATAAAAATGATGCAAACACATAATTGATTAGATAATAACCTTAAATACTTCATTTTCAATCATCTATTTTTTCTCGTTAAAATACTGAGTAAGATATTGAAAAGGGGAGAAGTTCGGTTTTTATTGCATATATCGACGTTTCAGCCGGATTAGAGCGGTTTTACATGTACATCATCCATCGATAATATAAACGGAAAATCAGGAACATTTTAGTTAATTCTAATGAAAACACATTGTTTTTTATCATTTGTATTGGAAACAGCATTGTCATATGTCTTTTCTTGGATCTAAATAATACGAAACCTCGCTCTATGATTTGAAGGTAAAATCCTCAAATATGGTAAAATAGTGACTTTTTCACGTTAATCATGTAGTTTGATATTATGCAAATATATTCATTTTTACCAATATTTCGATACTATTTCATGTAGTATCACGATATGTGATTTGGCCTTCAAATCTCAGAATTTCGCATAATATTGCATTTTAAGCAAGTTTTCTTGCATTTTGTTTCGTACGAAAAATCATCAAATTTAGCAATATTTTGACGTTTATCATCCCCTTTTCCTTTATTTGATTTAAACAAAATATCATCGAATTAGGCAATATTTTGCCGTTTTCCAAGTTTTTTGTGAATTTTCAGTCCATGGGTATTAATTCATATATATACGATAAAAATGATGCAAACACATAATTGATTAGATAATAACCTTAAATACTTCATTTTCAATCATCTAATTTTTTCTCGTTAAAATACTGAGTAAGATATTGAAAAGGGGAGAAGTTCGGTTTTTATTGCATATATCGACGTTTCAGCCGGATTAGAGCGGTTTTACATGTACATCATCCATCGATAATATAAACGGAAAATCAGGAACATTTTAGTTAATTCTAATGAAAACACATTGTTTTTTATCATTTGTATTGGAAACAGCATTGTCATATGTCTTTTCTTGGATCTAAATAATACGAAACCTCGCTCTATGATTTGAAGTTAAAATCCTCAAATATGGTTAAATAGTGACTTTTTTCACGTTTTTCATGTAGTTTGATATTACGTAAATATATTCATTTTTACCAATATTTTGATACTATTTCATGTAGTATCACGATATGTGATTTGGCCTTCAAATCTCAGAATTTCGCATAATATTGCATTTTGAGCAAGTTTTCTTGCATTTTGTTTCGTACGAAAAATCATATTTAGCAATATTTTGACGTGTATCATCTCCTTTTCCTTCATGTGATTTAAACAAAATATCATCGAATTAGGCAATATTTTGCAGTTTTCCACGTTTTTGTGAATTTTCTGTCCATGGGTATTAATTCATATATATACGATAAAAATTATGCAAACACATAATTCATTAGATAATAACATTAAATACGTAATTTTCAATCATCTATTTGTTTCTCGTTAAAATACTGAGTAAGATATTGAAAAGGGGAGAAGTTCTGTTTTTATTGCATATATCGACGTTTCAGCCGGAATAGAGCGATTTTCGTGAACATCATCCATCGGTAATATAAACGGAAAATCAGGAACATTTTAGTTAATTCTAATGAAAACACATTGTTTTTTATCATTTGTATTGGAAACAGCATTGTCATGTCTTTTCTTGGATCTAAATAATACGAAACCTCGCTCTATGATTTGAAGGTAAAATTC
Source organism: Procambarus clarkii (assembly GCF_040958095.1). NCBI lineage: Eukaryota > Metazoa > Arthropoda > Malacostraca > Decapoda > Cambaridae > Procambarus > Procambarus clarkii. The sequence goes on from NC_091184.1 coordinate 43,080,642, forward strand.
TCAAATATGGTAAAATAGTGACTTTTTCACGTTAATCATGTAGTTTGATATTATGCAAATATATTCATTTTTACCAATATTTCGATACTATTTCATGTAGTATCACGATATGTGATTTGGCCTTCAAATCTCAGAATTTCGCATAATATTGCATTGTAAGCAAGTTTTCTTGCATTTTGTTTCGTACGAAAAATCATCAAATTTACTAATATTTTGACGTTTATCATCCCCTTTTCCTTTATTTGATTTAAACAAAATATCATCGAATTAGGCAATATTTTGCCGTTTTCCAAGTTTTTGTGAATTTTCAGTCCATGGGTATTACTTCATATATATACGATAAAAATGATGCAAACACATAATTGATTAGATAATAACCTTAAATACTTCATTTTCAATCATCTATTTGTTTCTCGTTAAAATACTGAGTAAGATATTGAAAAGGGGAGAAGTTCGGTTTTTATTGCATATATCGACGTTTCAGTTGGAATAGAGCGGTTTTACGTGTACATCTTCCATCGGTAATATAAACGGAAAATCAGGAACATTTTAGTTAATTCTAATAAAAACACATTGATTTTTATCATTTGTATTGGAAACAACATTGTCATATGTCTTTTCCTGGATCTAAATAATACGAAACCTCGCTCTATGATTTGAAGTTAAAATCCTCAAATATGGTTAAATAGTGACTTTTTTCACGTTTTTCATGTAGTGTGATATTACGTAAATATATTCATTTTTACCAATATTCCGATACTATTTCATGTAGTATCACGATATTTGATTTGGCCTTGAAATTACAGAATTTCGCATAATATTGCATTTTAAGCAAGTTTTCTTGCATTTTGTTTCGTACGAAAAATCATCGAATTTACCAATATTTTGACGTTTATCATCCCCTTTTCCTTCATGTGATTTAAATAAAATATCATCGAATTAGGAAAATATTTTGCCGTTTTCCACGTTTTTGTGAATTTTCAGTCCATGGGTATTAATTCATATATATACGATAAAAATGATGCAAACACATAATTGATTAGATAATAACCTTAAATACTTCATTTTCAATCATCTATTTGTTTCTCGTTAAAATACTGAGTAAGATATTGAAAAGGGGAGAAGTTCGGTTTTTATTGCATATATCGACGTTTCAGCCGGATTAGAGCGGTTTTACATGTACATCATCCATCGATAATATAAACGGAAAATCAGGAACATTTTAGTTAATTCTAATGAAAACACATTGTTTTTTATTATTTGTATTGGAAACAGCATTGTCATATGTCTTTTCTTGGATCTAAATAATACGAAACCTCGCTCTATGATTTGAAGGTAAAATCCTCAAATATGGTAAAATAGTGACTTTTTCACGTTAATCATGTAGTTTGATATTATGCAAAAATATTCATTTTTACCAATATTTCGATACTATTTCATGTAGTATCACGATATGTGATTTGGCCTTCAAATCTCAGAATTTCGCATAATATTGCATTTTAAGCAAGTTTTCTTGCATTTTGTTTCGTACGAAAAATCATCAAATTTAGCAATATTTTGACGTTTATCATCCCCTTTTCCTTTATTTGATTTAAACAAAATATCATCGAATTAGGCAATATTTTGCCGTTTTCCAAGTTTTTTGTGAATTTTCAGTCCATGGGTATTAATTCATATATATACGATAAAAATGATGCAAACACATAATTGATTAGACAATAACCTTAAATACTTCATTTTCAATCATCTAATTTTTTCTCGTTAAAATACTGAGTAAGATATTGAAAAGGGGAGAAGTTCGGTTTTTATTGCATATATCGACGTTTCAGCCGGATTAGAGCGGTTTTACATGTACATCATCCATCGATAATATAAACGGAAAATCAGGAACATTTTAGTTAATTCTAATGAAAACACATTGTTTTTTATCATTTGTATTGGAAACAGCATTGTCATATGTCTTTTCTTGGATCTAAATAATACGAAACCTCGCTCTATGATTTGAAGTTAAAATCCTCAAATATGGTTAAATAGTGACTTTTTTCACGTTTTTCATGTAGTTTGATATTACGTAAATATATTCATTTTTACCAATATTTTGATACTATTTCATGTAGTATCACGATATGTGATTTGGCCTTCAAATCTCAGAATTTCGCATAATATTGCATTTTGAGCAAGTTTTCTTGCATTTTGTTTCGTACGAAAAATCATATTTAGCAATATTTTGACGTGTATCATCTCCTTTTCCTTCATGTGATTTAAACAAAATATCATCGAATTAGGCAATATTTTGCAGTTTTCCACGTTTTTGTGAATTTTCCGTCCATGGGTATTAATTCATATATATACGATAAAAATTATGCAAACACATAATTCATTAGATAATAACATTAAATACGTAATTTTCAATCATCTATTTGTTTCTCGTTAAAATACTGAGTAAGATATTGAAAAGGGGAGAAGTTCTGTTTTTATTGCATATATCGACGTTTCAGCCGGAATAGAGCGATTTTCGTGAACATCATCCATCGGTAATATAAACGGAAAATCAGGAACATTTTAGTTAATTCTAATGAAAACACATTGTTTTTTATCATTTGTATTGGAAACAGCATTGTCATGTCTTTTCTTGGATCTAAATAATACGAAACCTCGCTCTATGATTTGAAGGTAAAATTCTCAAATATGGTAATATAGTGACTTTTTCACGTTAATCATGTAGTTTGATATTATGCAAATATATTCATTTTTACCAATATTTCGATACTATTTCATGTAGTATCACGATATGTGATTTGGCCTTCAAATCTCAGAATTTTGCATAATATTGCATTTTAAGCAAGTTTTCTTGCATTTTGTTTCGTACGAAAAATCATCAAATTTAGCAATATTTTGACGTTTATCATCCCTTTTTCCTTTATTTGATTTAAACAAAATATCATCGAATTAGGCAATATTTTGCCGTTTTCCAAGTTTTTGTGAATTTTCAGTCCATGGATATTACTTTATATATATACGATAAAAATGATGCAAACACATAATTGATTAGATTAGACCTTAAATACTTCATTTTCAATCATCTATTTGTTTCTCGTTAAAATACTGAGTAAGATATTGAAAAGGGGAGAAGTTCGGTTTTTATTGCATATATCGACGTTTCAGTTGGAATAGAGCGGTTTTACGTGTACATCTTCCATCGGTAATATAAACGGAAAATCAGGAACATTTTAGTTAATTCTAATAAAAACACATTGATTTTTATCATTTGTATTGGAAACAACATTGTCATATGTCTTTTCCTGGATCTAAATAATACGAAACCTCGCTCTATGATTTGAAGTTAAAATCCTCAAATATGGTTAAATAGTGACTTTTTCACGTTTTTCATGTAGTGTGATATTACGTAAATATATTCATTTTTACCAATATTCCGATACTATTTCATGTAGTATCACGATATTTGATTTGGCCTTGAAATTACAGAATTTCGCATAATATTGCATTTTAAGCAAGTTTTCTTGCATTTTGTTTCGTACGAAAAATCATCGAATTTACCAATATTTTGACGTTTATCATCCCCTTTTCCTTCATGTGATTTAAATAAAATATCATCGAATTAGGAAAATATTTTGCCGTTTTCCACGTTTTTGTGAATTTTCAGTCCATGGGTATTACTTCATATATATACGATAAAAATGATGCAAACACATAATTGATTAGATAATAACCTTAAATACTTCATTTTCAATCATCTATTTGTTTCTCGTTAAAATACTGAGTAAGATATTGAAAAGGGGAGAAGTTCGGTTTTTATTGCATATATCGACGTTTCAGCCGAATTAGAGCGGTTTTACATGTACATCATCCATCGATAATATAAACGGAAAATCAGGAACATTTTAGTTAATTCTAATGAAAACACATTGTTTTTTATCATTTGTATTGGAAACAGCATTGTCATATGTCTTTTCTTGGATCTAAATAATACGAAACCTCGCTCTATGATTTGAAGGTAAAATCCTCAAATATGGTAAAATAGTGACTTTTTCACGTTAATCATGTAGTTTGATATTATGCAAATATATTCATTTTTACCAATATTTCGATACTATTTCATGTAGTATCACGATATGTGATTTGGCCTTCAAATCTCAGAATTTCGCATAATATTGCATTTTAAGCAAGTTTTCTTGCATTTTGTTTCGTACGAAAAATCATCAAATTTAGCAATATTTTGACGTTTATCATCCCCTTTTCCTTTATTTGATTTAAACAAAATATCATCGAATTAGGCAATATTTTGCCGTTTTCCAAGTTTTTTGTGAATTTTCAGTCCATGGGTATTAATTCATATATATACGATAAAAATGATGCAAACACATAATTGATTAGATAATAACCTTAAATACTTCATTTTCAATCATCTAATTTTTTCTCGTTAAAATACTGAGTAAGATATTGAAAAGGGGAGAAGTTCGGTTTTTATTGCATATATCGACGTTTCAGCCGGATTAGAGCGGTTTTACATGTACATCATCCATCGATAATATAAACGGAAAATCAGGAACATTTTAGTTAATTCTAATGAAAACACATTGTTTTTTATCATTTGTATTGGAAACAGCATTGTCATATGTCTTTTCTTGGATCTAAATAATACGAAACCTCGCTCTATGATTTGAAGTTAAAATCCTCAAATATGGTTAAATAGTGACTTTTTTCACGTTTTTCATGTAGTTTGATATTACGTAAATATATTCATTTTTACCAATATTTTGATACTATTTCATGTAGTATCACGATATGTGATTTGGCCTTCAAATCTCAGAATTTCGCATAATATTGCATTTTGAGCAAGTTTTCTTGCATTTTGTTTCGTACGAAAAATCATATTTAGCAATATTTTGACGTGTATCATCTCCTTTTCCTTCATGTGATTTAAACAAAATATCATCGAATTAGGCAATATTTTGCAGTTTTCCACGTTTTTGTGAATTTTCCGTCCATGGGTATTAATTCATATATATACGATAAAAATTATGCAAACACATAATTCATTAGATAATAACATTAAATACGTAATTTTCAATCATCTATTTGTTTCTCGTTAAAATACTGAGTAAGATATTGAAAAGGGGAGAAGTTCTGTTTTTATTGCATATATCGACGTTTCAGCCGGAATAGAGCGATTTTCGTGAACATCATCCATCGGTAATATAAACGGAAAATCAGGAACATTTTAGTTAATTCTAATGAAAACACATTGTTTTTTATCATTTGTATTGGAAACAGCATTGTCATGTCTTTTCTTGGATCTAAATAATACGAAACCTCGCTCTATGATTTGAAGGTAAAATTCTCAAATATGGTAAAATAGTGACTTTTTCACGTTAATCATGTAGTTTGATATTATGCAAATATATTCATTTTTACCAATATTTCGATACTATTTCATGTAGTATCACGATATGTGATTTGGCCTTCAAATCTCAGAATTTCGCATAATATTGCATTTTAAGCAAGTTTTCTTGCATTTTGTTTCGTACGAAAAATCATCAAATTTACCAATATTTTGACGTTTATCATCCCTTTTTCCTTTATTTGATTTAAACAAAATATCATCGAATTAGGCAATATTTTGCCGTTTTCCAAGTTTTTGTGAATTTTCAGTCCATGGATATTACTTTATATATATACGATAAAAATGATGCAAACACATAATTGATTAGATAATAACCTTAAATACTTCATTTTCAATCATCTATTTGTTTCTCGTTAAAATACTGAGTAAGATATTGAAAAGGGGAGAAGTTCGGTTTTTATTGCATATATCGACGTTTCAGTTGGAATAGAGCGGTTTTACGTGTACATCTTCCATCGGTAATATAAACGGAAAATCAGGAACATTTTAGTTAATTCTAATAAAAACACATTGATTTTTATCATTTGTATTGGAAACAACATTGTCATATGTCTTTTCCTGGATCTAAATAATACGAAACCTCGCTCTATGATTTGAAGTTAAAATCCTCAAATATGGTTAAATAGTGACTTTTTCACGTTTTTCATGTAGTGTGATATTACGTAAATATATTCATTTTTACCAATATTCCGATACTATTTCATGTAGTATCACGATATGTGATTTGACCTTGAAATTACAGAATTTCGCATAATATTGCATTTTAAGCAAGTTTTCTTGCATTTTGTTTCGTACGAAAAATCATCGAATTTACCAATATTTTGACGTTTATCATCCCCTTTTCCTTCATGTGATTTAAATAAAATATCATCGAATTAGGAAAATATTTTGCCGTTTTCCACGTTTTTGTGAATTTTCAGTCCATGGGTATTAATTCATATATATACGATAAAAATGATGCAAACACATAATTGATTAGATAATAACCTTAAATACTTCATTTTCAATCATCTATTTGTTTCTCGTTAAAATACTGAGTAAGATATTGAAAAGGGGAGAAGTTCGGTTTTTATTGCATATATCGACGTTTCAGCCGGATTAGAGCGGTTTTACGTGTACATTTTCCATCGGTAATATAAAACGAAAATCAGGAACATTTTAGTTAAATCTAATGAAAACATTTATTTTTATCATTTGTACTGGAAACAACATTGTCATATGTCTTTTCTTGGATCTAAATAATACGAAACCTCGCTCTATGATTTGAAGTTAAAATCCTCAAATATGGTTAAATAGTGACTTTTTTCACGTTTTTCATGTAGTTTGATATTACGGAAATATATTCATTTTTACCAATATTTCGATACTATTTCATGTAGTATCACGATATGTGATTTGGCCTTGAAATCACAGAATTTCGCATAATATTGCATTTTAAGGAAGTTTTCTTGCATTTTGTTTCGTACGAAAAATCATCGAATTTAGCAATATTTTGACGTTTATCATCCCCTTTTCCTTCATGTGATTTAAATAAAATATCATCGAATTAGGCAATATTTTGCCGTTTTCCACGTTTTTGTGAATTTTCAGTCCATGGAAATTAATTCATATATATACGATAAAAATGATGCAAACACATAATTGATTAGATAATAACCTTAAATACTTCATTTTCAATCATCTAATTTTTTCTCGTTAAAATACTGAGTAAGATATTGAAAAGGGGAGAAGTTCGGTTTTTATTGCATATATCGACGTTTCAGCCGGATTAGAGCGGTTTTACATGTACATCATCCATCGATAATATAAACGGAAAATCAGGAACATTTTAGTTAATTCTAATGAAAACACATTGTTTTTTATCATTTGTATTGGAAACAGCATTGTCATATGTCTTTTCTTGGATCTAAATAATACGAAACCTCGCTCTATGATTTGAAGTTAAAATCCTCAAATATGGTTAAATAGTGACTTTTTTCACGTTTTTCATGTAGTTTGATATTACGTAAATATATTCATTTTTACCAATATTTTGATACTATTTCATGTAGTATCACGATATGTGATTTGGCCTTCAAATCTCAGAATTTCGCATAATATTGCATTTTGAGCAAGTTTTCTTGCATTTTGTTTCGTACGAAAAATCATATTTAGCAATAGTTTGACGTGTATCATCTCCTTTTCCTTCATGTGATTTAAACAAAATATCATCGAATTAGGCAATATTTTGCAGTTTTCCACGTTTTTGTGAATTTTCCGTCCATGGGTATTAATTCATATATATACGATAAAAATTATGCAAACACATAATTCATTAGATAATAACATTAAATACGTAATTTTCAATCATCTATTTGTTTCTCGTTAAAATACTGAGTAAGATATTGAAAAGGGGAGAAGTTCTGTTTTTATTGCATATATCGACGTTTCAGCCGGAATAGAGCGATTTTCGTGAACATCATCCATCGGTAATATAAACGGAAAATCAGGAACATTTTAGTTAATTCTAATGAAAACACATTGTTTTTTATCATTTGTATTGGAAACAGCATTGTCATGTCTTTTCTTGGATCTAAATAATACGAAACCTCGCTCTATGATTTGAAGGTAAAATTCTCAAATATGGTAAAATAGTGACTTTTTCACGTTAATCATGTAGTTTGATATTATGCAAATATATTCATTTTTACCAATATTTCGATACTATTTCATGTAGTATCACGATATGTGATTTGGCCTTCAAATCTCAGAATTTCGCATAATATTGCATTTTAAGCAAGTTTTCTTGCATTTTGTTTCGTACGAAAAATCATCAAATTTACTAATATTTTGACGTTTATCATCCCCTTTTCCTTTATTTGATTTAAACAAAATATCATCGAATTAGGCAATATTTTGCCGTTTTCCAAGTTTTTGTGAATTTTCAGTCCATGGGTATTACTTCATATATATACGATAAAAATGATGCAAACACATAATTGATTAGATAATAACCTTAAATTCTTCATTTTCAATCATCTATTTGTTTCTCGTTAAAATACTGAGTAAGATATTGAAAAGGGGAGAAGTTCGGTTTTTATTGCATATATCGACGTTTCAGTTGGAATAGAGCGGTTTTACGTGTACATCTTCCATCGGTAATATAAACGGAAAATCAGGAACATTTTAGTTAATTCTAATAAAAACACATTGATTTTTATCATTTGTATTGGAAACAACATTGTCATATGTCTTTTCCTGGATCTAAATAATACGAAACCTCGCTCTATGATTTGAAGTTAAAATCCTCAAATATGGTTAAATAGTGACTTTTTTCACGTTTTTCATGTAGTGTGATATTACGTAAATATATTCATTTTTACCAATATTCCGATACTATTTCATGTAGTATCACGATATTTGATTTGGCCTTGAAATTACAGAATTTCGCATAATATTGCATTTTAAGCAAGTTTTCTTGCATTTTGTTTCGTACGAAAAATCATCGAATTTACCAATATTTTGACGTTTATCATCCCCTTTTCCTTCATGTGATTTAAATAAAATATCATCGAATTAGGAAAATATTTTGCCGTTTTCCACGTTTTTGTGAATTTTCAGTCCATGGGTATTAATTCATATATATACGATAAAAATGATGCAAACACATAATTGATTAGATAATAACCTTAAATACTTCATTTTCAATCATCTATTTGTTTCTCGTTAAAATACTGAGTAAGATATTGAAAAGGGGAGAAGTTCGGTTTTTATTGCATATATCGACGTTTCAGCCGGATTAGAGCGGTTTTACATGTACATCATCCATCGATAATATAAACGGAAAATCAGGAACATTTTAGTTAATTCTAATGAAAACACATTGTTTTTTATCATTTGTATTGGAAACAGCATTGTCATATGTCTTTTCTTGGATCTAAATAATACGAAACCTCGCTCTATGATTTGAAGTTAAAATCCTCAAATATGGTTAAATAGTGACTTTTTTCACGTTTTTCAAGTAGTTTGATATTACGTAAATATATTCATTTTTACCAATATTTTGATACTATTTCATGTAGTATCACGATATGTGATTTGGCCTTCAAATCTCAGAATTTCGCATAATATTGCATTTTGAGCAAGTTTTCTTGCATTTTGTTTCGTACGAAAAATCATATTTAGCAATATTTTGACGTGTATCATCTCCTTTTCCTTCATGTGATTTAAACAAAATATCATCGAATTAGGCAATATTTTGCAGTTTTCCACGTTTTTGTGAATTTTCCGTCCATGGGTATTAATTCATATATATACGATAAAAATTATGCAAACACATAATTCATTAGATAATAACATTAAATACGTAATTTTCAATCATCTATTTGTTTCTCGTTAAAATACTGAGTAAGATATTGAAAAGGGGAGAAGTTCTGTTTTTATTGCATATATCGACGTTTCAGCCGGAATAGAGCGATTTTCGTGAACATCATCCATCGGTAATATAAACGGAAAATCAGGAACATTTTAGTTAATTCTAATGAAAACACATTGTTTTTTATCATTTGTATTGGAAACAGCATTGTCATGTCTTTTCTTGGATCTAAATAATACGAAACCTCGCTCTATGATTTGAAGGTAAAATTCTCAAATATGGTAAAATAGTGACTTTTTCACGTTAATCATGTAGTTTGATATTATGCAAATATATTCATTTTTACCAATATTTCGATACTATTTCATGTAGTATCACGATATGTGATTTGGCCTTCAAATCTCAGAATTTCGCATAATATTGCATTTTAAGCAAGTTTTCTTGCATTTTGTTTCGTACGAAAAATCATCAAATTTACCAATATTTTGACGTTTATCATCCCTTTTTCCTTTATTTGATTTAAACAAAATATCATCGAATTAGGCAATATTTTGCCGTTTTCCAAGTTTTTGTGAATTTTCAGTCCATGGGTATTACTTCATATATATACGATAAAAATGATGCAAACACATAATTGATTAGATAATAACCTTAAATACTTCATTTTCAATCATCTATTTGTTTCTCGTTAAAATACTGAGTAAGATATTGAAAAGGGGAGAAGTTCGGTTTTTATTGCATATATCGACGTTTCAGTTGGAATAGAGCGGTTTTACGTGTACATCTTCCATCGGTAATATAAACGGAAAATCAGGAACATTTTAGTTAATTCTAATAAAAACACATTGATTTTTATCATTTGTATTGGAAACAACATTGTCATATGTCTTTTCCTGGATCTAAATAATACGAAACCTCGCTCTATGATTTGAAGTTAAAATCCTCAAATATGGTTAAATAGTGACTTTTTTCACGTTTTTCATGTAGTGTGATATTACGTAAATATATTCATTTTTACCAATATTCCGATACTATTTCATGTAGTATCACGATATGTGATTTGACCTTGAAATCTACAGAATTTCGCATAATATTGCATTTTAAGCAAGTTTTCTTGCATTTTGTTTCGTACGAAAAATCATCGAATTTAGCAATATTTTGACGTTTATCATCCCCTTTTCCTTCATGTGATTTAAATAAAATATCATCGAATTAGGAAATATTTTGCCGTTTTCCACGTTTTTGTGAATTTTCAGTCCATGGGTATTAATTCATATATATACGATAAATATGATGCAAACACATAATTGATTAGATAATAACCTTAAATACTTCATTTTCAATCATCTATTTGTTTCTCGTTAAAATACTGAGTAAGATATTGAAAAGGGGAGAAGTTCGGTTTTTATTGCATATATCGACGTTTCAGCCGGATTAGAGCGGTTTTACGTGTACATTTTCCATCGGTAATATAAAACGAAAATCAGGAACATTTTAGTTAAATCTAATGAAAACATTTATTTTTATCATTTGTATTGGAAACAACATTGTCATATGTCTTTTCTTGGATCTAAATAATACGAAACCTCGCTCTATGATTTGAAGTTAAAATCCTCAAATATGGTTAAATAGTGACTTTTTTCACGTTTTTCATGTAGTTTGATATTACGGAAATATATTCATTTTTACCAATATTTCGATACTATTTCATGTAGTATCACGATATGTGATTTGGCCTTGAAATCACAGAATTTCGCATAATATTGCATTTTAAGGAAGTTTTCTTGCATTTTGTTTCGTACGAAAAATCATCGAATTTAGCAATATTTTGACGTTTATCATCCCCTTTTCCTTCATGTGATTTAAATAAAATATCATCGAATTAGGCAATATTTTGCCGTTTTCCACGTTTTTGTGAATTTTCAGTCCATGGAAATTAATTCATATATATACGATAAAAATGATGCAAACACATAATTGATTAGATAATAACCTTAAATACTTCATTTTCAATCATCTAATTTTTTCTCGTTAAAATACTGAGTAAGATATTGAAAAGGGAGAAGTTCGGTTTTTATTGCATATATCGACGTTTCAGCCGGAATAGAGCGGTTTTACGTGTACATCTTCCATCGGTAATATAAACGGAAAATCAGGAACATTTTAGTTAATTCTAATGAAATCACATTGATTTTTATCATTTGTATTGGAAACAACATTGTCATATGTCTTTTCTTGGATCTAAATAATACGAAACCTCGCTCTATGATTTGAAGTTAAAATCCTCAAATATGGTTGAATAGTGACTTTTTTCACGTTTTTCATGTAGTTTGATATTACGTAAATATATTGATTTTTACCAATATTTCGATACTATTTCATGTAGTATCCCGATATATGATTTGGCCTTCAAATCTCAGAATTTCGCATAATATTGCATTTTAAGCAAGTTTTCTTGCATTTTGTTTCGTACGAAAAATCATATTTTGCAATATTTTGACGTGTATCATCTCCTTTTCCTTCATGTGATTTAAACAAAATATCATCGAATTAGGCAATATTTTGCAGTTTTCCACGTTTTTGTGAATTTTCCGTCCATGGGTATTAATTCATATATATACGATAAAAATGATGCAAACACATAATTGATTAGATAACCTTAAATACTTCATTTTCAATCATCTATTTGTTTCTCGTTAAAATACTGAGTAAGATATTGAAAAGGGGAGAAGTTCTGTTTTTATTGCATATATCGACGTTTCAGCCGGAATAGAGCGATTTTCGTGAACATCATCCATCGGTAATATAAACGGAAAATCAGGAACATTTTAGTTAATTCTAATGAAAACACATTGTTTTTTATCATTTGTATTGGAAACAGCATTGTCATGTCTTTTCTTGGATCTAAATAATACGAAACCTCGCTCTATGATTTGAAGGTAAAATTCTCAAATATGGTAAAATAGTGACTTTTTCACGTTAATCATGTAGTTTGATATTATGCAAATATATTCATTTTTACCAATATTTCGATACTATTTCATGTAGTATCACGATATGTGATTTGGCCTTCAAATCTCAGAATTTCGCATAATATTGCATTTTAAGCAAGTTTTCTTGCATTTTGTTTCGTACGAAAAATCATCAAATTTACCAATATTTTGACGTTTATCATCCCATTTTCCTTTATTTGATTTAAACAAAATATCATCGAATTAGGCAATATTTTGCCGTTTTCCAAGTTTTTGTGAATTTTCAGTCCATGGGTATTACTTCATATATATACGATAAAAATGATGCAAACACATAATTGATTAGATAATAACCTTAAATACTTCATTTTCAATCATCTATTTGTTTCTCGTTAAAATACTGAGTAAGATATTGAAAAGGGGAGAAGTTCGGTTTTTATTGCATATATCGACGTTTCAGTTGGAATAGAGCGGTTTTACGTGTACATCTTCCATCGGTAATATAAACGGAAAATCAGGAACATTTTAGTTAATTCTAATAAAAACACATTGATTTTTATCATTTGTATTGGAAACAACATTGTCATATGTCTTTTCCTGGATCTAAATAATACGAAACCTCGCTCTATGATTTGAAGTTAAAATCCTCAAATATGGTTAAATAGTGACTTTTTTCACGTTTTTCATGTAGTTTGATATTACGTAAATATATTCATTTTTACCAATATTCCGATACTATTTCATGTAGTATCACGATATGTGATTTGGCCTTGAAATTACAGAATTTCGCATAATATTGCATTTTAAGCAAGTTTTCTTGCATTTTGTTTCGTACGAAAAATCATCGAATTTAGCAATATTTTGACGTTTATCATCCCCTTTTCCTTCATGTGATTTAAATAAAATATCATCGAATTAGGCAATATTTTGCCGTTTTCCACGTTTTTGTGAATTTTCAGTCCATGGGTATTAATTCATATATATACGATAAAAATGATGCAAACACATAATTGATTAGATAATAACCTTAAATACTTCATTTTCAATCATCTATTTGTTTCTCGTTAAAATACTGAGTAAGATATTGAAAAGGGGAGAAGTTCGGTTTTTATTGCATATATCGACGTTTCAGCCGGATTAGAGCGGTTTTACGTGTACATTTTCCATCGGTAATATAAACGGAAAATCAGGAACATTTTAGTTAAATCTAATGAAAACATTTATTTTTATCATTTGTATTGGAAACAACATTGTCATATGTCTTTTCTTGGATCTAAATAATACGAAACCTCGCTCTATGATTTGAAGTTAAAATCCTCAAATATGGTTAAATAGTGACTTTTTTCACGTTTTTCATGTAGTTTGATATTACGGAAATATATTCATTTTTACCAATATTTCGATACTATTTCATGTTGTATCACGATATGTGATTTGGCCTTGAAATCACAGAATTTCGCATAATATTGCATTTTAAGCAAGTTTTCTTGCATTTTGTTTCGTACGAAAAATCATCGAATTTAGCAATATTTTGACGTTTATCATCCCCTTTTCCTTCATGTGATTTAAACAAAATATCATCGAATTAGGCATTATTTTGCCGTTTTCCAAGTTTTTGTGAATTTTCAGTCCATGGGTATTACTTCATATATATACGATAAATATGAGGCAAACACATAATTGATTAGATAATAACCTTAAATACTTCATTTTCAATCATCTATTTGTTTCTCGTTAAAATACTGAGTAAGATATTGAAAAGGGGAGAAGTTCGGTTTTTATTGCATATATCGACGTTTCAGCCGGATTAGAGCGGTTTTACGTGTACATTTTCCATCGGTAATATAAAACGAAAATCAGGAACATTTTAGTTAAATCTAATGAAAACATTTATTTTTATCATTTGTATTGGAAACAACATTGTCATATGTCTTTTCTTGGATCTAAATAATACGAAACCTCGCTCTATGATTTGAAGTTAAAATCCTCAAATATGGTTAAATAGTGACTTTTTTCACGTTTTTCATGTAGTTTGATATTACGGAAATATATTCATTTTTACCAATATTTCGATACTATTTCATGTAGTATCACGATATGTGATTTGGCCTTGAAATCACAGAATTTCGCATAATATTGCATTTTAAGCAAGTTTTCTTGCATTTTGTTTCGTACGAAAAATCATCGAATTTAGCAATATTTTGACGTTTATCATCCACTTTTCCTTCATGTGATTTAAATAAAATATCATCGAATTAGGCAATATTTTGCCGTTTTCCACGTTTTTGTGAATTTTCAGTCCATGGAAATTAATTCATATATATACGATAAAAATGATGCAAACACATAATTGATTAGATAATAACCTTAAATACTTCATTTTCAATCATCTAATTTTTTCTCGTTAAAATACTGAGTAAGATATTGAAAAGGGGAGAAGTTCGGTTTTTATTGCATATATCGACGTTTCAGCCGGAATAGAGCGGTTTTACGTGTACATCTTCCATCGGTAATATAAACGGAAAATCAGGAACATTTTAGTTAATTCTAATGAAATCACATTGATTTTTATCATTTGTATTGGAAACAACATTGTCATATGTCTTTTCTTGGATCTAAATAATACGAAACCTCGCTCTATGATTTGAAGTTAAAATCCTCAAATATGGTTGAATAGTGACTTTTTTCACGTTTTTCATGTAGTTTGATATTACGTAAATATATTCATTTTTACCAATATTTCGATACTATTTCATGTAGTATCCCGATATATGATTTGGCCTTCAAATCTCAGAATTTCGCATAATATTGCATTTTAAGCAAGTTTTCTTGCATTTTGTTTCGTACGAAAAATCATATTTTGCAATATTTTGACGTGTATCATCTCCTTTTCCTTCATGTGATTTAAACAAAATATCCTCGAATTAGGCAATATTTTGCAGTTTTCCACGTTTTTGTGAATTTTCCGTCCATGGGTATTAATTCATATATATACGATAAAAATGATGCAAACACATAATTGATTAGATAACCTTAAATACTTCATTTTCAATCATCTATTTGTTTCTCGTTAAAATACTGAGTAAGATATTGAAAAGGGGAGAAGTTCTGTTTTTATTGCATATATCGACGTTTCAGCCGGAATAGAGCGATTTTCGTGAACATCATCCATCGGTAATATAAACGGAAAATCAGGAACATTTTAGTTAATTCTAATGAAAACACATTGTTTTTTATCATTTGTATTGGAAACAGCATTGTCATGTCTTTTCTTGGATCTAAATAATACGAAACCTCGCTCTATGATTTGAAGGTAAAATTCTCAAATATGGTAAAATAGTGACTTTTTCACGTTAATCATGTAGTTTGATATTATGCAAATATATTCATTTTTACCAATATTTCGATACTATTTCATGTAGTATCACGATATGTGATTTGGCCTTCAAATCTCAGAATTTCGCATAATATTGCATTTTAAGCAAGTTTTCTTGCATTTTGTTTCGTACGAAAAATCATCAAATTTACCAATATTTTGACGTTTATCATCCCATTTTCCTTTATTTGATTTAAACAAAATATCATCGAATTAGGCAATATTTTGCCGTTTTCCAAGTTTTTGTGAATTTTCAGTCCATGGGTAATTACTTCATATATATACGATAAAAATGATGCAAACACATAATTGATTAGATAATAACCTTAAATACTTCATTTTCAATCATCTATTTGTTTCTCGTTAAAATACTGAGTAAGATATTGAAAAGGGGAGAAGTTCGGTTTTTATTGCATATATCGACGTTTCAGTTGGAATAGAGCGGTTTTACGTGTACATCTTCCATCGGTAATATAAACGGAAAATCAGGAACATTTTAGTTAATTCTAATAAAAACACATTGATTTTTATCATTTGTATTGGAAACAACATTGTCATATGTCTTTTCCTGGATCTAAATAATACGAAACCTCGCTCTATGATTTGAAGTTAAAATCCTCAAATATGGTTAAATAGTGACTTTTTTCACGTTTTTCATGTAGTTTGATATTACGTAAATATATTCATTTTTACCAATATTCCGATACTATTTCATGTAGTATCACGATATGTGATTTGGCCTTGAAATTACAGAATTTCGCATAATATTGCATTTTAAGCAAGTTTTCTTGCATTTTGTTTCGTACGAAAAATCATCGAATTTAGCAATATTTTGACGTTTATCATCCCCTTTTCCTTCATGTGATTTAAATAAAATATCATCGAATTAGGCAATATTTTGCCGTTTTCCACGTTTTTGTGAATTTTCAGTCCATGGGTATTAATTCATATATATACGATAAAAATGATGCAAACACATAATTGATTAGATAATAACCTTAAATACTTCATTTTCAATCATCTATTTGTTTCTCGTTAAAATACTGAGTAAGATATTGAAAAGGGGAGAAGTTCGGTTTTTATTGCATATATCGACGTTTCAGCCGGATTAGAGCGGTTTTACGTGTACATTTTCCATCGGTAATATAAACGGAAAATCAGGAACATTTTAGTTAAATCTAATGAAAACATTTATTTTTATCATTTGTATTGGAAACAACATTGTCATATGTCTTTTCTTGGATCTAAATAATACGAAACCTCGCTCTATGATTTGAAGTTAAAATCCTCAAATATGGTTATATAGTGACTTTTTTCACGTTTTTCATGTAGTTTGATATTACGGAAATATATTCATTTTTACCAATATTTCGATACTATTTCATGTAGTATCACGATATGTGATTTGGCCTTGAAATCACAGAATTTCGCATAATATTGCATTTTAAGCAAGTTTTCTTGCATTTTGTTTCGTACGAAAAATCATCGAATTTAGCAATATTTTGACGTTTATCATCCCCTTTTCCTTCATGTGATTTAAACAAAATATCATCGAATTAGGCATTATTTTGCCGTTTTCCAAGTTTTTGTGAATTTTCAGTCCATGGGTATTACTTCATATATATACGATAAAAATGATGCAAACACATAATTGATTAGATAATAACCTTAAATACTTCATTTTCAATCATCTATTTGTTTCTCGTTAAAATACTGAGTAAGATATTGAAAAGGGGAGAAGTTCGGTTTTTATTGCATATATCGACGTTTCAGCCGGAATTAGAGCGGTTTTACGTGTACATCTTCCATCGGTAATATAAACGGAAAATCAGGAACATTTTAGTTAATTCTAATGAAACACATTGATTTTTATCATTTGTATTGGAAACAACATTGTCATATGTCTTTTCTTGGATCTAAATAATACGAAACCTCGCTCTATGATTTGAAGTTAAAATCCTCAAATATGGTTAAATAGTGACTTTTTTCACGTTTTTCATGTAGTTTGATATTACGTAAATATATTCATTTTTACCAATATTTCGATACTATTTCATGTAGTATCACGATATGTGATTTGGCCTTCAAATCATCAGAATTTCGCATAATATTGCATTTTAAGCAAGTTTTCTTGCATTTTGTTTCGTACGAAAAATCATCGAATTTAGCAATATTTTGACGTTTATCATCTCACTTTTCCTTCATGTGATTTAAATAAAATATCATCGAATTAGGCAATATTTTGCAGTTTTCCACGTTTTTGTGAATTTTCCGTCCATGGGTATTAATTCATATATATACGATAAAAATTATGCAAACACATAATTGATTAGATAATAACCTTAAATACTTCATTTTCAATCATCTATTTGTTTCTCGTTAAAATACTGAGTAAGATATTGAAAAGGGGAGAAGTTCTGTTTTTATTGCATATATCGACGTTTCAGCCGGAATAGAGCGATTTTAGTGAACATCATCCATCGGTAATATAAACGGAAAATCAGGAACATTTTAGTTAATTCTAATGAAAACACATTGTTTTTTATCATTTGTATTGGAAACAGCATTGTCATGTCTTTTCTTGGATCTAAATAATACGAAACCTCGCTCTATGATTTGAAGGTAAAATTCTCAAATATGGTAAAATAGTGACTTTTTCACGTTAATTATGTAGTTTGATATTATGCAAATATATTCATTTTTACCAATATTCCGATACTATTTCATGTAGTATCACGATATGTGATTTGGCCTTGAAATCACAGAATTTCGCATAATATTGCATTTTAAGCAAGTTTTCTTGCATTTTGTTTCGTACGAAAAATCATCGAATTTAGCAATATTTTGACGTTTATCATCCCCTTTTCCTTCATGTGATTTAAACAAAATATCATCGAATTAGGCAATATTTTTCCGTTTTCCACGTTTTTGTGAATTTTCCGTCCATGGGTATTACTTCATATATATACGATAAAAATGATGCAAACACATAATTGATTAGATAATAACCTTAAATACTTCATTTTCAATCATCTATTTGTTTCTCGTTAAAATACTGAGTAAGATATTGAAAAGGGGAGAAGTTCGGTTTTAATTGCATATATCGACGTTTCAGCCGGAATAGAGCGGTTTTACGTGTACATCTTCCATCGGTAATATAAACGGAAAATCAGGAACATTTTAGTTAATTCTAATGAAAAAACATTGATTTTTATCATTTGTATTGGAAACAACATTGTCATATGTCTTTTCCTGGATCTAAATAATACGAAACCTCGCTCTATGATTTGAAGTTAAAATCCTCAAATATGGTTAAATAGTGACTTTTTCACGTTTTTCATGTAGTTTGATATTACGTAAATATATTCATTTTTACCAATATTTTGATACTATTTCATGTAGTATCACGATATGTGATTTGGCCTTCAAATCTCAGAATTTCGCATAATATTGCATTTTGAGCAAGTTTTCTTGCATTTTGTTTCGTACGAAAAATCATATTTAGCAATATTTTGACGTGTATCATCTCCTTTTCCTTCATGTGATTTAAACAAAATATCATCGAATTAGGCAATATTTTGCCGTTTTCCACGTTTTTGTGAATTTTCAGTCCATGGGTATTACTTCATATATATACGATAAAAATGATGCAAACACATAATTGATTAGATAATAACCTTAAATACTTCATTTTCAATCATCTATTTGTTTCTCGTTAAAATACTGAGTAAGATATTGAAAAGGGGAGAAGTTCGGTTTTTATTGCATATATCGACGTTTCAGCCGGATTAGAGCGGTTTTACGTGTACATTTTCCATCGGTAATATAAACGGAAAATCCGGAACATTTTAGTTAATTCTAATGAAAACATTTATTTTTATCATTTGTATTGGAAACAACATTGTCATATGTCTTTTCTTGGATCTAAATAATACGAAACCTCGCTCTATGATTTGAAGTTAAAATCCTCAAATATGGTTAAATAGTGACTTTTTTCACGTTTTTCATGTAGTTTGATATTACGGAAATATATTCATTTTTACCAATATTTCGATACTATTTCATGTTGTATGACGATATGTGATTTGGCCTTCAAATCTCAGAATTTCGCATAATATTGCATTTTAAGCGAGTTTTCTTGCATTTTGTTTCGTACGAAAAATCATCGAATTTAGCAATATTTTGACGTTTATCATCCCCCTTTCCTTCCTGTGATTTAAACAAAATATCATCGAATTAGGCATTATTTTGCCGTTTTCCACGTTTTTGTGAATTTTCAGTCCATGGGTATTAATTCATTATATATACGATAAAAATGATGCAAATACATAATTGATTAGATAATAACCTTAAATACTTCATTTTCAATCATCTAATTTTTTCTCGTTAAAATACTGAGTAAGGTATTGAAAAGGGGAGAAGTTCGGTTTTTATTGCATATATCGACGTTTCAGCCGGATTAGAGCGGTTTTACGTGTACATTTTCCATCGGTAATATAAACGGAAAATCCGGAACATTTTAGTTAATTCTAATGAAAACATTTATTTTTATCATTTGTATTGGAAACAACATTGTCATATGTCTTTTCTTGGATCTAAATAATACGAAACCTCGCTCTATGATTTGTAGTTAAAATCCTCAAATATGGTTAAATAGTGACTTTTTTCACGTTTTTCATGTAGTTTGATATTACGGAAATATATTCATTTTTACCAATATTTCGATACTATTTCATGTAGTATCCCGATATGTGATTTGGCCTTCAAATCTCCGAATTTCGCATAATATTGCATTTTAAGCAAGTTTTCTTGAATTTTGTTTCGTACGAAAAATCATATTTTGCAATATTTTGACGTGTATCATCTCCTTTTCCTTCATGTGATTTAAACAAAATATCCTCGAATTAGGCAATATTTTGCAGTTTTCCACGTTTTTGTGAATTTTCCGTCCATGGGTATTAATTCATATATATACGATAAAAATGATGCAAACACATAATTGATTAGATAACCTTAAATACTTCATTTTCAATCATCTATTTGTTTCTCGTTAAAATACTGAGTAAGATATTGAAAAGGGGAGAAGTTCTGTTTTTATTGCATATATCGACGTTTCAGCCGGAATAGAGCGATTTTCGTGAACATCATCCATCGGTAATATAAACGGAAAATCAGGAACATTTTAGTTAATTCTAATGAAAACACATTGTTTTTTATCATTTGTATTGGAAACAGCATTGTCATGTCTTTTCTTGGATCTAAATAATACGAAACCTCGCTCTATGATTTGAAGGTAAAATTCTCAAATATGGTAAAATAGTGACTTTTTCACGTTAATCATGTAGTTTGATATTATGCAAATATATTCATTTTTACCAATATTTCGATACTATTTCATGTAGTATCACGATATGTGATTTGGCCTTCAAATCTCAGAATTTCGCATAATATTGCATTTTAAGCAAGTTTTCTTGCATTTTGTTTCGTACGAAAAATCATCAAATTTACCAATATTTTGACGTTTATCATCCCATTTTCCTTTATTTGATTTAAACAAAATATCATCGAATTAGGCAATATTTTGCCGTTTTCCAAGTTTTTGTGAATTTTCAGTCCATGGGTATTACTTCATATATATACGATAAAAATGATGCAAACACATAATTGATTAGATAATAACCTTAAATACTTCATTTTCAATCATCTATTTGTTTCTCGTTAAAATACTGAGTAAGATATTGAAAAGGGGAGAAGTTCGGTTTTTATTGCATATATCGACGTTTCAGTTGGAATAGAGCGGTTTTACGTGTACATCTTCCATCGGTAATATAAACGGAAAATCAGGAACATTTTAGTTAATTCTAATAAAAACACATTGATTTTTATCATTTGTATTGGAAACAACATTGTCATATGTCTTTTCCTGGATCTAAATAATACGAAACCTCGCTCTATGATTTGAAGTTAAAATCCTCAAATATGGTTAAATAGTGACTTTTTTCACGTTTTTCATGTAGTTTGATATTACGTAAATATATTCATTTTTACCAATATTCCGATACTATTTCATGTAGTATCACGATATGTGATTTGGCCTTGAAATTACAGAATTTCGCATAATATTGCATTTTAAGCAAGTTTTCTTGCATTTTGTTTCGTACGAAAAATCATCGAATTTAGCAATATTTTGACGTTTATCATCCCCTTTTCCTTCATGTGATTTAAATAAAATATCATCGAATTAGGCAATATTTTGCCGTTTTCCACGTTTTTGTGAATTTTCAGTCCATGGGTATTAATTCATATATATACGATAAAAATGATGCAAACACATAATTGATTAGATAATAACCTTAAATACTTCATTTTCAATCATCTATTTGTTTCTCGTTAAAATACTGAGTAAGATATTGAAAAGGGGAGAAGTTCGGTTTTTATTGCATATATCGACGTTTCAGCCGGATTAGAGCGGTTTTACGTGTACATTTTCCATCGGTAATATAAACGGAAAATCAGGAACATTTTAGTTAAATCTAATGAAAACATTTATTTTTATCATTTGTATTGGAAACAACATTGTCATATGTCTTTTCTTGGATCTAAATAATACGAAACCTCGCTCTATGATTTGAAGTTAAAATCCTCAAATATGGTTATATAGTGACTTTTTTCACGTTTTTCATGTAGTTTGATATTACGGAAATATATTCATTTTTTACCAATATTTCGATACTATTTCATGTAGTATCACGATATGTGATTTGGCCTTGAAATCACAGAATTTCGCATAATATTGCATTTTAAGCAAGTTTTCTTGCATTTTGTTTCGTACGAAAAATCATCGAATTTAGCAATATTTTGACGTTTATCATCCCCTTTTCCTTCATGTGATTTAAACAAAATATCATCGAATTAGGCATTATTTTGCCGTTTTCCAAGTTTTTGTGAATTTTCAGTCCATGGGTATTACTTCATATATATACGATAAAAATGATGCAAACACATAATTGATTAGATAATAACCTTAAATACTTCATTTTCAATCATCTATTTGTTTCTCGTTAAAATACTGAGTAAGATATTGAAAAGGGGAGAAGTTCGGTTTTTATTGCATATATCGACGTTTCAGCCGGATTAGAGCGGTTTTACGTGTACATTTTCCATCGGTAATATAAACGAAAATCAGGAACATTTTAGTTAAATCTAATGAAAACATTTATTTTTATCATTTGTATTGGAAACAACATTGTCATATGTCTTTTCTTGGATCTAAATAATACGAAACCTCGCTCTATGATTTGAAGTTAAAATCCTCAAATATGGTTAAATAGTGACTTTTTTCACGTTTTTCATGTAGTTTGATATTACGGAAATATATTCATTTTTACCAATATTTCGATACTATTTCATGTAGTATCACGATATGTGATTTGGCCTTGAAATCACAGAATTTCGCATAATATTGCATTTTAAGCAAGTTTTCTTGCATTTTGTTTCGTACGAAAAATCATCGAATTTAGCAATATTTTGACGTTTATCATCCACTTTTCCTTCATGTGATTTAAATAAAATATCATCGAATTAGGCAATATTTTGCCGTTTTCCACGTTTTTGTGAATTTTCAGTCCATGGGTATTAATTCATATATATACGATAAAAATTATGCAAACACATAATTGATTAGATAATAACCTTAAATACTTCATTTTCAATCATCTATTTGTTTCTCGTTAAAATACTGAGTAAGATATTGAAAAGGGGAGAAGTTCTGTTTTTATTGCATATATCGACGTTTCAGCCGGAATAGAGCGATTTTAGTGAACATCATCCATCGGTAATATAAACGGAAAATCAGGAACATTTTAGTTAATTCTAATGAAAACACATTGTTTTTTATCATTTGTATTGGAAACAGCATTGTCATGTCTTTTCTTGGATCTAAATAATACGAAACCTCGCTCTATGATTTGAAGGTAAAATTCTCAAATATGGTAAAATAGTGACTTTTTCACGTTAATTATGTAGTTTGATATTATGCAAATATATTCATTTTTACCAATATTCCGATACTATTTCATGTAGTATCACGATATGTGATTTGGCCTTGAAATCACAGAATTTCGCATAATATTGCATTTTAAGCAAGTTTTCTTGCATTTTGTTTCGTACGAAAAATCATCGAATTTAGCAATATTTTGACGTTTATCATCCCCTTTTCCTTCATGTGATTTAAACAAAATATCATCGAATTAGGCAATATTTTTCCGTTTTCCACGTTTTTGTGAATTTTCCGTCCATGGGTATTACTTCATATATATACGATAAAAATGATGCAAACACATAATTGATTAGATAATAACCTTAAATACTTCATTTTCAATCATCTATTTGTTTCTCGTTAAAATACTGAGTAAGATATTGAAAAGGGGAGAAGTTCGGTTTTAATTGCATATATCGACGTTTCAGCCGGAATAGAGCGGTTTTACGTGTACATCTTCCATCGGTAATATAAACGGAAAATCAGGAACATTTTAGTTAATTCTAATGAAAAAACATTGATTTTTATCATTTGTATTGGAAACAACATTGTCATATGTCTTTTCCTGGATCTAAATAATACGAAACCTCGCTCTATGATTTGAAGTTAAAATCCTCAAATATGGTTAAATAGTGACTTTTTCACGTTTTTCATGTAGTTTGATATTACGTAAATATATTCATTTTTACCAATATTTTGATACTATTTCATGTAGTATCACGATATGTGATTTGGCCTTCAAATCTCAGAATTTCGCATAATATTGCATTTTGAGCAAGTTTTCTTGCATTTTGTTTCGTACGAAAAATCATATTTAGCAATATTTTGACGTGTATCATCTCCTTTTCCTTCATGTGATTTAAACAAAATATCATCGAATTAGGCAATATTTTGCCGTTTTCCACGTTTTTGTGAATTTTCAGTCCATGGGTATTACTTCATATATATACGATAAAAATGATGCAAACACATAATTGATTAGATAATAACCTTAAATACTTCATTTTCAATCATCTATTTGTTTCTCGTTAAAATACTGAGTAAGATATTGAAAAGGGGAGAAGTTCGGTTTTTATTGCATATATCGACGTTTCAGCCGGATTAGAGCGGTTTTACGTGTACATTTTCCATCGGTAATATAAACGGAAAATCCGGAACATTTTAGTTAATTCTAATGAAAACATTTATTTTTATCATTTGTATTGGAAACAACATTGTCATATGTCTTTTCTTGGATCTAAATAATACGAAACCTCGCTCTATGATTTGAAGTTAAAATCCTCAAATATGGTTAAATAGTGACTTTTTTCACGTTTTTCATGTAGTTTGATATTACGGAAATATATTCATTTTTACCAATATTTCGATACTATTTCATGTTGTATGACGATATGTGATTTGGCCTTCAAATCTCAGAATTTCGCATAATATTGCATTTTAAGCGAGTTTTCTTGCATTTTGTTTCGTACGAAAAATCATCGAATTTAGCAATATTTTGACGTTTATCATCCCCCTTTCCTTCCTGTGATTTAAACAAAATATCATCGAATTAGGCATTATTTTGCCGTTTTCCACGTTTTTGTGAATTTTCAGTCCATGGGTATTAATTCATTATATATACGATAAAAATGATGCAAACACATAATTGATTAGATAATAACCTTAAATACTTCATTTTCAATCATCTATTTGTTTCTCGTTAAAATACTGAGTAAGATATTGAAAAGGGGAGAAGTTCTGTTTTTATTGCATATATCGACGTTTCAGCCGGAATAGAGCGATTTTAGTGAACATCATCCATCGGTAATATAAACGGAAAATCAGGAACATTTTAGTTAATTCTAATGAAAACACATTGTTTTTTATCATTTGTATTGGAAACAGCATTGTCATGTCTTTTCTTGGATCTAAATAATACGAAACCTCGCTCTATGATTTGAAGGTAAAATTCTCAAATATGGTAAAATAGTGACTTTTTCACGTTAATTATGTAGTTTGATATTATGCAAATATATTCATTTTTACCAATATTTCGATACTATTTCATGTAGTATCACGATATGTGATTTGTCCTTCAAATCTCAGAATTTCGCATAATATTGCATTTTAAGCAAGTTTTCTTGCATTTTGTTTCGTACGAAAAATCATTGAATTTAGCAATATTTTGACGTTTATCATCCCCTTTTCCTTCATGTGATTTAAATAAAATATCATCGAATTAGGCAATATTTTGCCGTTTTCCACGCTTTTGTGAATTTTCAGTCCATGGGTATTAATTCATATATATACGATAAAAATGATGCAAACACATAATTGATTAGATAATAACCTTAAATACTTCATTTTCAATCATCTATTTGTTTCTCGTTAAAATACTGAGTAAGATATTGAAAAGGGGAGAAGTTCGGTTTTTATTGCATATATCGACGTTTCAGCCGGATTAGAGCGGTTTTACGTGTACATTTTCCATCGGTAATATAAACGGAAAATCAGGAACATTTTAGTTAATTCTAATAAAAACACATTGATTTTTATCATTTGTATTGGAAACAACATTGTCATATGTCTTTTCTTGGATCTAAATAATACGAAACCTCGCTCTATGATTTGAAGTTAAAATCCTCAAATATGGTTAAATAGTGACTTTTTTCATGTTTTTCATGTAGTTTGATATTACGGAAATATATTCATTTTTACCAATATTTCGATACTATTTCATGTAGTATCACGATATGTGATTTGGCCTTCAAATCTCAGAATTTCGCATAATATTGCATTTTATGCAAGTTTTCTTGCATTTTGATTCGTACGAAAAATCATCAAATTTAGCAATATTTTGACGTTTATCATCCCCTTTTCCTTTATTTGATTTAAACAAAAGATCATCGAAATAGGCAATATTTTGCCGTTTTCCAAGTTTTTGTGAATTTTCAGTCCATGGGTATTACTTCATATATATACGATAAAAATGATGCAAACACATAATTGATTAGATAATAACCTTAAATACTTCATTTTCAATCATCTATTTGTTTCTCGTTAAAATACTGAGTAAGATATTGAAAAGGGGAGAAGTTCGGTTTTTATTGCATATATCGACGTTTCATTTGGAATAGAGCGGTTTTACGTGTACATCTTCCATCGGTAATATAAACGGAAAATCAGGAACATTTTAGTTAATTCTAATAAAAACACATTGATTTTTATCATTTGTATTGGAAACAACATTGTCATATGTCTTTTCTTGGATCTAAATAATACGAAACCTCGCTCTATGATTTGAAGTTAAAATCCTCAAATATGGTTAAATAGTGACTTTTTTCACGTTTTTCATGTAGTTTGATATTACGTAAATATATTCATTTTTACCAATATTCCGATACTATTTCATGTAGTATCACGATATGTGATTTGGCCTTGAAATCACAGAATTTCGCATAATATTGCATTTTAAGCAAGTTTTCTTGCATTTTGTTTCGTACGAAAAATCATCGAATTTAGCAATATTTTGACGTTTATCATCCCCTTTTCCTTCATGTGATTTAAATAAAATATCATCGAATTAGGCAATATTTTGCCGTTTTCCACGTTTTTGTGAATTTTCAGTCCATGGGTATTAATTCATATATATACGATAAAAATGATGCAAACACATAATTGATTAGATAATAACCTTAAATACTTCATTTTCAATCATCTATTTGTTTCTCGTTAAAATACTGAGTAAGATATTGAAAAGGGAGAAGTTCGGTTTTTATTGCATATATCGACGTTTCAGCCGGATTAGAGCGGTTTTACGTGTACATTTTCCATCGGTAATATAAACGGAAAATCAGGAACATTTTAGTTAAATCTAATGAAAACATTTATTTTTATCATTTGTATTGGAAACAACATTGTCATATGTCTTTTCTTGGATCTAAATAATACGAAACCTCGCTCTATGATTTGAAGTTAAAATCCTCAAATATGGTTAAATAGTGACTTTTTTCACGTTAATCATGTAGTTTGATATTACGGAAATATATTCATTTTTACCAATATTTCGATACTATTTCATGTAGTATCACGATATGTGATTTGGCCTTCAAATCTCAGAATTTCGCATAATATTGCATTTTAAGCAAGTTTTCTTCCATTTTGTTTCGTACGAAAAATCATCAAATTTAGCAATATTTTGACGTTTATCATCCCCTTTTCCTTTATTTGATTTAAACAAAAGATCATCGAAATAGGCAATATTTTGCCGTTTTCCAAGTTTTTGTGAATTTTCAGTCCATGGGTATTACTTCATATATATACGATAAAAATGATGCAAACACATAATTGATTAGATAATAACCTTAAATACTTCATTTTCAATCATCTATTTGTTTCTCGTTAAAATACTGAGTAAGATATTGAAAAGGGGAGAAGTTCGGTTTTTATTGCATATATCGACGTTTCAGTTGGAATAGAGCGGTTTTACGTGTACATCTTCCATCGGTAATATAAACGGAAAATCAGGAACATTTTAGTTAATTCTAATAAAAACACATTGATTTTTATCATTTGTATTGGAAACAACATTGTCATATGTCTTTTCTTGGATCTAAATAATACGAAACCTCGCTCTATGATTTGAAGTTAAAATCCTCAAATATGGTTAAATAGTGACTTTTTTCACGTTTTTCATGTAGTTTGATATTACGTAAATATATTCATTTTTACCAATATTCCGATACTATTTCATGTAGTATCACGATATGTGATTTGGCCTTGAAATCACAGAATTTCGCATAATATTGCATGTTAAGCAAGTTTTCTTGCATTTTGTTTCGTACGAAAAATCATCGAATTTAGCAATATTTTGACGTTTATCATCCCCTTTTCCTTCATGTAATTTAAATAAAATATCATCGAATTAGGCAATATTTTGCCGTTTTCCACGTTTTTGTGAATTTTCAGTCCATGGGTATTAATTCATATATATACGATAAAAATGATGCAAACACATAATTGATTAGATAATAACCTTAAATACTTCATTTTCAATCATCTATTTGTTTCTCGTTAAAATACTGAGTAAGATATTGAAAAGGGGAGAAGTTCGGTTTTTATTGCATATATCGACGTTTCAGTTGGAATAGAGCGGTTTTACGTGTACATCTTCCATCGGTAATATAAACGGAAAATCAGGAACATTTTAGTTAATTCTAATAAAAACACATTGATTTTTATCATTTGTATTGGAAACAACATTGTCATATGTCTTTTCTTGGATCTAAATAATACGAAACCTCGCTCTATGATTTGAAGTTAAAATCCTCAAATATGGTTAAATAGTGACTTTTTTCACGTTTTTCATGTAGTTTGATATTACGTAAATATATTCATTTTTACCAATATTCTGATACTATTTCATGTAGTATCACGATATGTGATTTGGCCTTGAAATCACAGAATTTCGCATAATATTGCATTTTAAGCAAGTTTTCTTGCATTTTGTTTCGTACGAAAAATCATCGAATTTAGCAATATTTTGACGTTTATCATCCCCTTTTCCTTCATGTAATTTAAATAAAATATCATCGAATTAGGCAATATTTTGCCGTTTTCCACGTTTTTGTTAATTTTCAGTCCATGGGTATTAATTCATATATATACGATAAAAATGATGCAAACACATAATTGATTAGATAATAACCTTAAATACTTCATTTTCAATCATCTATTTGTTTCTCGTTAAAATACTGAGTAAGATATTGAAAAGGGGAGAAGTTCGGTTTTTATTGCATATATCGACGTTTCAGCCGGATTAGAGCGGTTTTACGTGTACATTTTCCATCGGTAATATAAACGGAAAATCAGGAACATTTTAGTTAATTCTAATAAAAACACATTGATTTTTATCATTTGTATTGGAAACAACATTGTCATATGTCTTTTCTTGGATCTAAATAATACGAAACCTCGCTCTATGATTTGAAGTTAAAATCCTCAAACATGGTTAAATAGTGACTTTTTTCACGTTTTTCATGTAGTTTGATATTACGGAAATATATTCATTTTTACCAATATTTCGATACTATTTCATGTTGTATCACGATATGTGATTTGGCCTTCAAATCTCAGAATTTCGCATAATATTGCATTTTAAGCGAGTTTTCATGCATTTTGTTTCGTACGAAAAATCATCGAATTTAGCAATATTTTGACGTTTATCATCCCCTTTTCCTTCATGTGATTTAAATAAAATATCATCGAATTAGGCAATATTTTGCCGTTTTCCACGTTTTTGTGAATTTTCAGTACATGGGTATTACTTCATATATATATATACGATAAAAATGATGCAAACACATAATTGATTAGATAATAACCTTAAATACTTCATTTTCAATCATCTATTTGTTTCTCGTTAAAATACTGAGTAAGATATTGAAAAGGGGAGAAGTTCGGTTTTTATTGCATATATCGACGTTTCAGCCGGAATAGAGCGGTTTTACGTGTACATTTTCCATCGGTAATATAAACGGAAAATCAGGAACATTTTAGTTAATTCTAATGAAAACACATTTATTTTTATCATTTGTATTGGAAACAACATTGTCATATGTCTTTTCTTGGATCTAAATAATACGAAACCTCGCTCTATGATTTGAAGCTAAAATCCTCAAATATGGTTAAATAGTGACTTTTTTCACTTTTTTCATGTAGTTTGATATTACGTAAATATATTCATTTTTACCAATATTCCGATACTATTTCATGTAGTATCACGATATGTGATTTGGCCTTGAAATTACAGAATTTCGCATAATATTGCATTTTAATCAAGTTTTCTTGCATTTTGTTTCGTACGAAAAATCATCGAATTTAGCAATATTTTGACGTTTATCATCCCCTTTTCCTTCATGTAATTTAAATAAAATATCATCGAATTAGGCAATATTTTGCCGTTTTCCACTTTTTTGTGAATTTTCAGTCCATGGGTATTGCTTCATATATATACGATAAAAATGATGCAAACACATAATTGATTAGATAATAACCTTAAATACTTCATTTTCAATCATCTATTTGTTTCTCGTTAAAATACTGAGTAAGATATTGAAAAGGGGAGAAGTTCGGTTTTTATTGCATATATCGACGTTTCAGCCGGAATAGAGCGGTTTTACGTGTACATTTTCCATCGGTAATATACACGGAAAATCAGGAACATTTTAGTTAATTCTAATGAAAACACATTTATTTTTATCATTTGTATTGGAAACAACATTGTCATATGTCTTTTCTTGGATCTAAATAATACGAAACCTCGCTCTATGATTTGAAGTTAAAATCCTTAAATATGGTTAAATAGTGACTTTTTTCACGTTAATCATGTAGTTTGATATTACGTTAATTTAATTCATTTTTACCAATATTTCGATACTATTTCATGTAGTATCACGATATGTGATTTGGCCTTCAAATCTCAGAATTTCGCATAATATTGCATTTTAAGCAAGTTTTCTTCCATTTTGTTTCGTACGAAAAATCATCAAATTTAGCAATATTTTGACGTTTATCATCCCCTTTTCCTTTATTTGATTTAACCAAAAGATCATCGAAATAGGCAATATTTTGCCGTTTTCCAAGTTTTTGTGAATTTTCAGTCCATGGGTATTACTTCATATATATACGATAAAAATGATGCAAACACATAATTCATTAGATAATAACCTTAAATACTTCATTTTCAATCATCTATTTGTTTCTCGTTAAAATACTGAGTAAGATATTGAAAAGGGGAGAAGTTCGGTTTTTATTGCATATATCGACGTTTCAGTTGGAATAGAGCGGTTTTACGTGTACATCTTCCATCGGTAATATAAACGGAAAATCAGGAACATTTTAGTTAATTCTAATAAAAACACATTGATTTTTATCATTTGTATTCGAAACAACATTGTCATATGTCTTTTCTTGGATCTAAATAATACGAAACCTCGCTCTATGATTTGAAGTTAAAATCCTCAAATATGGTTAAATAGTGACTTTTTCACGTTTTTCATGTAGTTTGATATTACGTAAATATATTCATTTTTACCAATATTCCGATACTATTTCATGTAGTATCACGATATGTGATTTGGCCTTGAAATAACAGAATTTCGCATAATATTGCATTTTAAGCAAGTTTTCTTGCATTTTGTTTCGTACGAAAAATTATCGAATTTAGCAATATTTTGACGTTTATCATCCCCTTTTCCTTCATGTAATTTAAATAAAATATCATCGAATTACGCAATATTTTGCCGTTTTCCACGTTTTTGTGAATTTTCAGTCCATGGGTATTAATTCATATATATACGATAAAAATGATGCAAACACATAATTGATTAGATAATAACCTTAAATACTTCATTTTCAATCATCTATTTGTTTCTCGTTAAAATACTGAGTAAGATATTGAAAAGGGGAGAAGTTCGGTTTTTATTGCATATATCGACGTTTCAGCCGGATTAGAGCGGTTTTACGTGTACATTTTCCATCGGTAATATAAACGGAAAATCAGGAACATTTTAGTTAATTCTAATAAAAACACATTGATTTTTATCATTTGTATTGGAAACAACATTGTCATATGTCTTTTCTTGGATCTAAATAATACGAAACCTCGCTCTATGATTTGAAGTTAAAATCCTCAAATATGGTTATATAGTGACTTTTTTCACGTTTTTCATGTAGTTTGATATTACGGAAATATATTCATTTTTACC
This sequence comes from Procambarus clarkii, assembly GCF_040958095.1. Classification (NCBI taxonomy): domain Eukaryota; kingdom Metazoa; phylum Arthropoda; class Malacostraca; order Decapoda; family Cambaridae; genus Procambarus; species Procambarus clarkii. The sequence continues at coordinate 43,113,554 of NC_091184.1, forward strand.
AATATTTCGATACTATTTCATGTTGTATCACGATATGTGATTTGGCCTTCAAATCTCAGATTTTCGCATAATATTGCATTTTAAGCGAGTTTTCTTGCATTTTGTTTCGTACGAAAAGTCATCGAATTTAGCAATATTTTGACGTTTATCATCCCCTTTTCCTTCATGTGATTTAAATAAAATATCATTGAATTAGGCAATATTTTGCCGTTTTCCACGTTTTTGTGAATTTTCAGTACATGGGTATTACTTCATATATATATATATACGATAAAAATGATGCAAACACATAATTGATTAGATAATAACCTTAAATACTTCATTTTCAATCATCTATTTGTTTCTCGTTAAAATACTGAGTAAGATATTGAAAAGGGGAGAAGTTCGGTTTTTATTGCATATATCGACGTTTCAGTTGGAATAGAGCGGTTTTACGTGTACATCTTCCATCGGTAATATAAACGGAAAATCAGGAACATTTTAGTTAATTCTAATAAAAACACATTGATTTTTATCATTTGTATTGGAAACAACATTGTCATATGTCTTTTCTTGGATCTAAATAATACGAAACCTCGCTCTATGATTTGAAGTTAAAATCCTCAAATATGGTTAAATAGTGACTTTTTTCACATTTTTCATGTAGTTTGATATTACGTAAATATATTCATTTTTACCAATATTCCGATACTATTTCATGTAGTATCACGATATGTGATTTGGCCTTGAAATCACAGAATTTCGCATAATATTGCATTTTAAGCAAGTTTTCTTGCATTTTGTTTCGTACGAAAAATCATCGAATTTAGCAATATTTTGACGTTTATCGTCCCCTTTTCCTTCATGTAATTTAAATAAAATATCATCGAATTAGGCAATATTTTGCCGTTTTCCACGTTTTTGTGTATTTTCAGTCCATGGGTATTAATTCATATATATACGATAAAAATGATGCAAACACATAATTGATTAGATAATAACCTTAAATACTTCATTTTCAATCATCTTTTTGTTTCTCGTTAAAATACTGAGTAAGATATTGAAAAGGGGAGAAGTTCGGTTTTTATTGCTTAAAATGCAATATTATGTGAAATTCTGAGATTTGAAGGCCAAATCACATATCGTGATACTATATGAAATAGTATCGAAATATTGGTAAAAATGAATATATTTGCGTAATATCAAACTACATGATTAACGTGAAAAAGTCACTATTTTACCATATTTGAGGATTTTACCTTCAAATCATAGAGCGAGGTTTCGTATTATTTAGTTCCAAGAAAAGACATATGACAATGCTGTTTCCAATACAAATGATAAAAAACAATGTGTTTTCATTAGAATTAACTATAATGTTCTTGAGTTTCCGTTTAAATTAACGAGGGAAGATGTACACGTAAAACCGCTCTAATCCGGCTGAATCGTCGATATATGCAATAAAAACCGAATTTCTTCTCTTTTCAATATCTTACTCAGTATTTTAACGAGAAACAAAGAGATGATTGAAAATGAAGTATTTAAGGTTATTATCTAATCAATTATGTGTTTGCATCATTTTTATCGTATATATATGAATTAATTACTATAGACTGAAAATTCACAAAAACGTGGAAAACGGCAAAATATTGCCTAATTCGATGATATTTTGTTTAAATCACATAAAGGAAAAGGGGATGATAAACGTCAAAATATTGCAAAATTCGATGATTTTTCGTACGAAACAAAATGCAAGAAAACTTGCTTAAAATGCAATATTATGCGAAATTCTGAGATTTGAAGGCCAAATCACATATCGTGATACTACATGAAATAGTATCGAAATATTGGTAAAATTGAATATATTTACGTAATATCAAACTACATGATTAACGTGAAAAAGTCTTTATTTTACCATATTTGAGGATTTTACCTTCAAACCATAGAGCTAGGTTTCGTATTATTTAGTTCCAAGAAAAGATATATGACAATGTTGTTTCCAATACAAATGATAAAAAACAATGTGTTTTTATTAGAAATAACTAAAATGTTCTTGATTTTCCGTTTATATTAACGAGGGAAGATGTACACGTAAACCGCTCTAATCCGGCTGAAACGTCGATATATGCAATAAAAACCGAATTTCTCCACTTTTCAATATCTTACTCTGTATTTTAACGAGAAACAAATAGATGATTGAAAATGAAGTATTTAAGGTTATTATCTAATGAATTATGTGTTTGCATCATTTTTATCGTATATATGTGAATTAATACCCATGGACGGAAAATTCACAAAAACGTGGAAAACGGCAAAATATTGCCTAATTCAATGATATTTTGTTTAAATCACATGAAGGAAAAGGAGATGATAAACGTCAAAATATTGCTAAATTCGATGATTTTTCGTACGAAACAAAATGCAAGAAAACTTGCTTCAAATGCAATATTATGCGAAATTCTGAGATTTCAAGGCAAATCACATATCGTGATACTACATGAAATAGTATCGAAATATTGGTAAAAATGAATATATTTACGTAATATCAAACTACATGAAAAACGTGAAAAAAGTCACTATTTAACCATATTTGAGGATTTTAACTTCAAATCATAGAGCGAGGTTTCGTATTATTTTGTTCCAAGAAAAGACATATGACAATGTTGTTTCCAATACAAATGATAAAAATCAAAGTGTTTTCATTGGAATTAACTAAAATGTTCCTGATTTTCCGTTTATATTACCGATGGAAGATGTACACGAAAATCGCTCTATTCCGGCTGAAACGTCGATATATGCAATAAAAACAGAACTTCTCCCCTTTTCAATATCTTACTCAGTATTTTAACGAGAAACAAATAGTTGATTGAAAATGAAGTATTTAAGGTTATTATCTAATCAATTATGTGTTCGCATCATTCTTATCGTATATTTAATGAATTAATACCCATAGACTGAAAATTCACAAAAACGTGGAAAAACGGCTAAATATTGCCTAATTCGATGATATTTTGTTTAAATCAAATAAAGGAAAAGGGGATGATAAACGTCAAAATATTGCTAAATTCGATGATTTTTCGTACGAAACAAAATGCAAGAAAACTTGCTTAAAATGCAATATTATGCGAAATTCTGAGATTTGAAGGCCAAATCACATATCGTGATACTACAAGAAATAGTATCGAAATATTGGTAAAAATGAATATATTTGCGTAATATCAAACTACATGATTAACGTGAAAAAGTTACTATTTTACCATATTTGAGGATTTTACCTTCAAATCATAGAGCGAGGTTTCGTATTATTTAGATCCAAGAAAAGACATATGACAATGTTGTTTTCAATACAAATGATAAAAATCAATGTGTTTTCATTAGATTTAACTAAAATGTTCCTGATTTTCCGTTTATATTACCGATGGAAGATGTACACGAAAATCGCTCTATTCCGGCTGAAACGTCGATATATGCAATAAAAACAGAACTTCTCCCCTTTTCAATGTCTTACTCAGTATTTTAACGAGAAACAAATAGTTGATTGAAAATGAAGTATTTAAGGTTATTATCTAATCAATTATGTGTTTGCATCATTTTTATCGTATATATAATGAATTAATACCCACAGACTGAAAATTCACAAAAACGTGGAAAAACGGCAAAATATTGCCTAATTCGATGATATTTTGTTTAAATCAAATAAAGGAAAAGGGGATGATAAACGTCAAAATATTGCTAAATTCGATGATTTTTCGTACAAAACAAAATGCAAGAAAACTTGCTTAAAATGCAATATTATGCGAAATTCTGAGATTTCAAGGCCAAATCACATATCGTGATACTACATGAAATAGTATCGAAATATTGGTAAAAATGAATATATTTGCGTAATATCAAACTACATGATTAACGTGAAAAAGTCACTATTTTACCATATTTGAGGATTTTACCTTCAAATCATAGAGCGAGGTTTCGTATTATTTAGTTCCAAGAAAAGACATATGACCATGCTGTTTCCAATACAAATGATAAAAAACAATGTGTTTTCATTAGAATTAACTATAATGTTCTTGATTTTCCGTTTATATTAACGAGGGAAGATGTACACGTAAAACCGCTCTAATCCGGCTGAAACGTCGATATATGCAATAAAAACCGAACTTCTTCCCTTTTCAATATCTTACTCAGTATTTTAACGAGAAACAAATAGATGATTGAAAATGAAGTATTAAGGTTATTATCTAATCAATTATGTGTTTGCATAATTTTTATTGTATATATGTGAATTAATACCCATGGACGGAAAATTCACAAAAACGTGGAAAACGGCGAAATATTGCCTAATTCAATGATATTTTGTTTAAATCACATGAAGGAAAAGGAGATGATAAACGTCAAAATATTGCTAAATTCGATGATTTTTCGTACGAAACAAAATGCAAGAAAACTTGCTTAAAATGCAATATTATGCGAAATTCTGAGATTTGAAGGCCAAATCACATATCGTGATACTACATGAAATAGTATCGAAATATTGGTAAAAATGAATATATTTACGTAATATCAAACTACATGAAAAACGTGAAAAAAGTCACTATATAACAATATTTGAGGATTTTAACTTCAAATCATAGAGCGAGGTTTCGTATTATTTAGATCCAAGAAAAGACATATGACAATGTTGTTTCCAATACAAATGATAAAAAACAATGTGTTTTCATTAGAATTAACTATAATGTTCTTGATTTTGCGTTTATATTAACGAGGGAAGATATACACGTAAAACCGCTCTAATCCGGCTGAATCGGCGATATATGCAATAAAAATCGAACTTCTCCCCTTTTCAATATCTTACTCAGTATTTTAACGAGAAACAAATAGATGATTGAAAATTAAGTTTTTAAGGTTATTATCTAATCAATTATGTGTTTGCATCATTTTTATCGTATATATATGAATTAATACCCATGGACTGAAAATTCACAAAAACGTGGAAAAACGGCAAAATATTGCCTAATTCGATGATATTTAGTTTATATCACATGAAGGAAAAGGGGATGATAAACGTCAAAATATTGCTAAATTCGATGATTTTTCGTACGAAACAAAATGCAAGAAAACTTGCTTAAAATGCAATATTATGCGAAATTCTGAGATTTGAAGGGCAAATCACATATCGTGATACTACATGAAATAGTATCGAAATATTGGTAAAAATGAATATATTTACGTAATATCAAACTACATGAAAAACTGAAAAAAGTCACTATATAACCATATTTGAGGATTTTAACTTCAAATCATTGAGCGAGGTTTCGTATTATTTAGATCCAAGAAAAGACATGACAATGTTGTTTCCAATACAAATGATAAAAAACAATGTGTTTTCATTAGAAATAACTAAAATGTTTTTAATTTTCCGTTTATATTAACGAGGGAAGATGTACACGTAAAACCGCTCTAATCCGGCTGAAACGTCGATATATGCAATAAAAACCGAACTTCTCCCCTTTTCAATATCTTACTCAGTATTTTAACGAGAAACAAATAGATGATTGAAAATGAAGTATTTAAGGTTACTATCAATTATGTGTTTGTATCATTTTTATCGTATATATATGAATTAATACCCATTGGACTGAAAATTCACAAAAACTTGGAAAACGGCAAAATATTGCCTAATTCGATGATATTTTGTTTAAATCAAATAAAGGAAAAAGGGATGATAAACGTCAAAATATTGCTAAATTTGATGATTTTTCGTACGAAACTAAATGCAAGAAAACTTGCTTAAAATGCAATATTATGCGAAATTCTGAGATTTGAAGGCCAAATCACATATCGTGATACTACATGAAATAGTATCGAAATATTGGTAAAAATGAATATATTTGCATAATATCAAACTACATGATTAACGTGAAAAAGTCACTATTTTGCCATATTTGAGAATTTTACCTTCAAATCATAGAGCGAGGTTTCGTAATATTTAGATCCAAGAAAAGATATATGACAATGCTGTGTCCAATACAAATGATAAAAAACAATGTGTTTTCATTAGAATTAACTAAAATGTTCCTGATTTTCCGTTTATATTACCGATGGATGATGTTCACGAAAATCGCTCTATTCCGGCTGAAACGTCGATATATGCAATAAAAACAGAACTTCTCCCCTTTTCAATATCTTACTCAGTATTTTAACGAGAAACAAATAGATGATTGAAAATGAAGTATTTAAGGTTATTATCTAATAAATTATGTGTTTGCATAATTTTTATCGTATATATATGAATTAATACCCATGGACGGAAAATTCACAAAAACGTGGAAAACTGCAAAATATTGCCTAATTCGATGATATTTTGTTTAAATCACATGAAGGAAAAGGAGATGATACACGTCAAAATATTGCTAAATATGATTTTTCGTACGAAACAAAATGCAAGAAAACTTGCTTAAAATGCAATATTATGCGAAATTCTGAGATTTGAAGGCCAAATCACATATCGTGATACTACATGAAATAGTATCGAAATATTGGTAAAAATGAATATATTTACGTAATATCAAACTACATGAAAAACGTGAAAAAAGTAACTATTTAACAATATTTGAGGATTTTAACTTCAAATCATAGAGCGAGGTTTCGTATTATTTAGATCCAAGAAAAGACATATGACAATGTTGTTTCCAATACAAATGATAAAAATCAATGAGTTTTTATTAGAATTACCTAAAATGTTCCTGATTTTCCGTTTATATTACCGATGGAAGATGTACACGTAAAACCGCTCTATTCCAACTGAAACGTCGATATATGCAATAAAAACCGAACTTCTCCCCTTTTCAATATCTTACTCAGTATTTTAACGAGAAACAAATAGATGATTGAAAATGAAGTATATAAGGTTATTATCTAATCAATTATGTGTTTCCATCATTTTTATCGTATATATATGAAGTAATACCCATGGACTGAAAATTCACAAAAACTTGGAAAACGGCAAAATATTGCCTAATTCAATGATATTTTGTTTAAATCAAATAAAGGAAAAGGGGATGATAAACGTCAAAATATTGCTAAATTTGATGATTTTTCGTACGAAACAAAATGCAAGAAAACTTGCTTAAAATGCAATATTATGCGAAATTCTGAGATATGAAGGCGAAATCACATATCGTGATACTACATGAAATAGTATCGAAATATTGGTAAAAATGAATATATTTGCATAATATCAAACTACATGATTAACGTGAAAAAGTCACTATTTTCCCATATTTGAGGATATTACCTTCAAATCATAGAGCGAGATTTCGTAATATTTAGATCCAAGAAAAGACATATGACAATGCTGTGTCCAATACAAATGATAAAAAACAATGTGTTTTCATTAGAATTAACTAAAATGTTCCTGATTTGCCGTTTATATTACCGATGGATGATGTACACGAAAATCGCTCTATTCCGGCTGAATCGTCGATATATGCAATAAAAACCGAACTTCTCCCCTTTTCAATATCTTACTCAGTATTTTAACGAGAAACAAATAGATAATTGAAAATGAAGTATTTAAGGTTATTATCTAATCAATTATGTATTTGCATCATTTTTATCGTATATATATGAATTAATACCCATGGACTGAAAATTCACAAAAACGTGGAAAACGGCAAAATATTGCCTAATTCGATGATATTTTATTTAAATCACATGAAGGAAAAGGGGATGATAAACGTCAAAATATTGCTAAATTCGATGATTTTTCGTACGAAACAAAATGCAAGAAAACTTGCTTAAAATGCAATATTATGCGAAATTCTGAGATTTGAAGGCCAAATCACATATCGTGATACTACATGAAATAGTATCGAAATATTGGTAAAAATGAAAATATTTACGTAATATCAAACTACATGAAAAACGTGAAAAAAGTCACTATTTAACCATATTTGAGGATTTTAACTTCATATCATAGAGCGAGGTTTCGTATTATTTAGATCCAAGAAAAGACATATGACAATGTTGTTTCCAATACAAATGATAAAAATCAATGTGTTTTCATTAGAATTAACTAAAATGTTCCTGATTTTCCGTTTATATTACCGATGGAAGATGTACACGTAAAACCGCTCTATTCCGGCTGAAACGTCGATATATGCAATAAAAACCGAACTTCTCCCCCTTTCAATATCTTACTCAGTATTTTAACGGGAAACAAATAGGTGATTGAAAATGAAGTATTTAAGGTTATTATCTAATCAATTATGTGTTTGCATCATTTTTATCGTATATATATGAAGTAATACCCATGGACTAAAATTCACAAAAACGTGGAAAACGGCAAAATATTGCCTAATTCGATGATATTTTGTTTAAATCACATGAAGGAAAAGGGGATGATAAACGTCAAAATATTGCTAAATTCGATGATTTTTCGTACGAAACAAAATGCAAGAAAACTCGCTTAAAATGCAATATTATGCGAAATTCTGAGATTTGGAAGGCCAAATCACATATCGTGATACTACATGAAATAGTATCGAAATATTGGTAAAAATGAATATTTTTGCATAATATCAAACTACATGATTAACGTGAAATAGTCACTATTTTACCATATATGAGGATTTTACCTTCAAATCATAGAGCGAGGTTTCGTATTATTTAGATCCAAGAAAAGACATATGACAATGTTGTTTCCAATACAAATGATAAAAATCAATGTGTTTTTATTAGAATTAACTAAAATGTTCCTGATTTTCCGTTTATATTACCGATGGAAGATGTACACGTAAAACCGCTCTATTCCGGCTGAAACGTTGATATATGCAATAATAACCGAACTTCTCCCCTTTTCAATATCTTACTCAGTATTTTACGAGAAACAAATAGATGATTGAAAATGAAGTATATAAGATTTATTATCTAATCAATTATGTGTTTCCATCATTTTTATCTTATATATATGAAGTAATACCCATTGACTGAAAATTCACAAAAACTTGGAAAACGGCTAAATATTGCCTAATTCGATATTTTGTTTAAATCAAATAAAGGAAAAGGGGATGATAAACGTCAAAATATTGCTAAATTTGATGATTTTTCGTACGAAACAAAATGCAAGCAAACTTACTTAAAATGCAATATTATGCGAAATTCTGAGATTTGAAGGCCAAATCACATATCGTGATACTACATGAAATAGTATCGAAATATTGGTAAAAATGAATATATTTGCATAATATCAAACTACATGATTAACGTGAAAAAGTCACTATTTTACCATATTTGAGAATTTTACCTTCAAATCATAGAGCGAGGTTTCGTATTATTTAGATCCAAGAAAAGACATATGACAATGTTGTTTCCAATACAAATGATAAAAATCAATGTGTTTTCATTAGAATTAACTAAAATGTTCCTGATTTTCCGTTTATATTACCGATGGAAGATGTACACGAAAATCGCTCTATTCCGGCTGAAACGTCGATATATGCAATAAAAACAGAACTACTCCCCCTTTCAATATCTTACTCAGTATTTTAACGAGAAGGAAATAGTTGATTGAAAATGAAGTATTTAAGGTTATTATCTAATCAATTATGTGTTTGCATCATTTTTATCGTATATATAATGAATTAATACCCATAAACTGAAAATTCACAAAAATTTGGAAAAACGGCAAAATATTGCCTAATTTGATGATATTTTGTTTAAATCACATGAAGGAAAAGGGGATGATAATCGTCAAAATATTGCTAAATTCGATGATTTTTCCTACGAAACAAAATGCAAGAAAACTTGCTTAAAATGCAATATTATGCGAAATTCTGTGATTTCAAGGCCAAATCACATATCGTGATACTACATGAAATAGTATCGGAATATTGGTAAAAATGAATATATTTACGTAATATCAAACTACATGAAAAACGTGAAAAAAGTCACTATTTAACCATATTTGAGGATTTTAACTTCAAATCATAGAGCGAGGTTTCGTATTATTTAGATCCAGGAAAAGACATATGACAATGTTGTTTCCAATACAAATGACAAAAATCAATGTGTTTTTATTAGAATTAACTAAAAAGTTCCTGATTTTCCGTTTATATTACCGATGGAAGATGTACACGTAAAACCGCTCTATTCCGGCTGAAACGTCGATATATGCAATAAAAACAGAACTTCTCCCCTTTTCAATATCTTACTCAGTATTTTAACGAGAAACAAATAGATGATTGAAAATGAAGTATTTAAGGTTATTATCTAATCAATTTTGTGTTTGCATCATTTTTATCGTATATATATGAATTAATACCCATGGACGGAAAATTCACAAAAACGTGGAAAACGGCAAAATATTGCCTAATTCGATGATATTTTGTTTAAATCACATGAAGGAAAAGGAGATGATAAACGTCAAAATATTGCTAAATTCGATGATTTTTCGTACGAAACAAAATGCAAGAAAACTTGCTTAAAATGCAATATTATGCGAAATTCTGAGATTTGAAGGCCAAATCACATATCGTGATACTACATGAAATAGTATCGAAATATTGGTAAAAATGAATATATTTACGTAATATCAAACTACACGAAAAACGTGAAAAAAGTCACTATTTAACCATATTTGAGGATTTTAACTTCAAATCATAAAGCGAGGTTTCGTATTATTTAGATCCAAGAAAAGACATATGACAATGTTGTTTCCAATACAAATGATAAAAATCAATGTGTTTTCATTAGAATTAACTAAAATGTTCCTGATTTTCCGTTTATATTACCGATGGAAGATGTACACGAAAATCGCTCTATTCCGGCTGAAACGTCGATATATGCAATAAAAACAGAACTACTCCCCCTTTCAATATCTTACTCAGTATTTTAACGAGAAAGAAATAGTTGATTGAAAATGAAGTATTTAAGGTTATTATCTAATCAATTATGTGTTTGCATCATTTTTATCGTATATATAATGAATTAATACCCATAAATTGAAAATTCACAAAAATTTGGAAAAACGGCAAAATATTGCCTAATATGATGATATTTTGTTTAAATCACATGAAGGAAAAGGGGATGATAATCGTCAAAATATTGCTAAATTCGATGATTTTTCGTACGAAACAAAATGCAAGAAAACTTGCTTAAAATGCAATATTATGCGAAATTCTGTGATTTCAAGGCCAAATCACATATCGTGATACTACATGAAATAGTATCGAAATATTGGTAAAAATGAATATATTTGCATAATATCAAACTACATGATTGACGTGAAAAAGTCACTATTTTACCATATTTGAGAATTTTACCTTCAAATCATATAGCGAGGTTTCGTATTATTTAGATCCAAGAAAAGACATGACAATGCTGTTTCCAATACAAATGATAAAAAACAATGTGTTTTCATTAGAATTAACTAAAATGTTCCTGATTTTCCGTTTATATTACCGATGGAAAATGTACACGTAAAACCGCTCTAATCCGGCTGAAACGTCGATATATGCAATAAAAACCGAACTTCTCCCCTTTTCAATATCTTACTCAGTATTTTAACGAGAAAAAATTAGATGATTGAAAGTGAAGTATTTAAGGTTATTATCTAATCAATTATGTGTTTGCATCATTTTTATCGTATATATATGAATTAATACCCATGGACTGAAAATTCACAAAAACTTGGAAAACGGCAAAATATTGCCTATTTCGATGATCTTTTGTTTAAATCAAATAAAGGAAAAGGGGATGATAAACGTCAAAATATTGCTAAATTTGATGATTTTTCGTACGAAACAAAATGCAAGAAAACTTGCTTAAAATGCAATATTATGCGAAATTCTGAGATTTGAAGGCCAAATCACATATCGTGATACTACATGAAATAGTATCGAAATATTGGTAAAAATGAATATATTTACGTAATATCAAACTACATGAAAACCTGAAAAAAGTCACTATTTAACCATATTTGAGGAATTTAACTTCAAATCATAGAGCGAGGTTTCGTATTATTTTGATCCAAGAAAAGACATATGACAATGTTGTTTCCAATACAAATGATAAAAATCAATGTGTTTTTATTAGAATTAACTAAAATGTTCCTGATTTTCCGTTTATATTACCGATGGAAGATGTACACGTAAAACCGCTCTATTCCAACTAAAACGTCGATATATGCAATAAAAACCGAACTTCTCCCCTTTTCAATATCTTACTCAGTATTTTAACGAGAAACAAATAGATGATTGAAAATGAAGTATTTAAGGTTATTATCTAATCAATAATGTGTTTGCATCATTTTTATCGTATATATATGAATTAATACCCATGGACTGAAAATTCACAAAAACGTGGAAAACGGCAAAATATTGCCTAATTCGATGATATTTTATTTAAATTACATGAAGGAAAAGGGGATGATAAACGTCAAAATATTGCTAAATTCGATGATTTTTCGTACGAAACAAAATGCAAGAAAACTTGCTTAAAATGCAATATTATGCGAAATTCTGTGATTTCAAGGCCAAATCACATATCGTGATACTACATGAAATAGTATCGGAATATTGGTAAAAATGAATATATTTACGTAATATCAAACTACGTGAAAAACGTGAAAAAAGTCACTATTTAACCATATTTAAGGATTTTAACTTCAAATCATAGAGCGAGGTTTCGTATTATTTAGATCCAAGAAAAGACATATGACAACGTTGTTTCCAATACAAATGATAAAAATCAATGTGTTTTTATTAGAATTAACTAAAATGTTCCTGATTTTCCGTTTATATTACCGATGGAAGATGTACACGTAAAACCGCTCTATTCCAACTGAAACGTCGATATATGCAATAAAAACCGAACTTCTCTCCTTTTCAATATCTTACTCAGTATTTTAACGAGAAACAAATAGATGATTGAAAATGAAGTATTTAAGGTTATTATCTAATCAATTATGTGTTTGCATCATTTTTATCGTATATATAAGAAGTAATACCCATGGACTGAAAATTCACAAAAACTTGGAAAACGGCAAAATATTGCCTATTTCGAAGAACTTTTGTTTAAATCAAATAAAGGAAAAGGGGATGATAAACGTCAAAATATTTCTAAATTTGATGATTTTTCGTACGAAACAAAATGCAAGAAAACTTGCTTAAAATGCAATATTATGCGAAAATCTGAGATTTGAAGGCCAAATCACATATCGTGATACTACATGAAATAGTATCGAAATATTGGTAAAAATGAATATATTTACGTAATATCAAACTACATGAAAAACGTGAAAAAAGTCACTATTTAACCATATTTGAGGATTTTAACTTCAAATCATAGAGCGAGGTTTCGTATTATTTAGATCCAGGAAAAGACATATGACAATGTTGTTTCCAATACAAATGACAGAAATCAATGTGTTTTTATTAGAATTAACTAAAAAGTTCCTGATTTTCCGTTTATATTACCGATGGAAGATGTACACGTAAAACCGCTCTATTCCGGCTGAAACGTCGATATATGCAATAAAAACAGAACTTCTCCCCTTTTCAATATCTTACTCAGTATTTTAACGAGAAACAAATAGATGATTGAAAAAGAAGTATTTAAGGTTATTATCTAATCAATTTTGTGTTTGCATCATTTTTATCGTATATATATGAATTAATACCCATGGACGGAAAATTCACAAAAACGTGGAAAACGGCAAAATATTGCCTAATTCGATGATATTTTGTTTAAATCACATGAAGGAAAAGGAGATGATAAACGTCAAAATATTGCTAAATTCGATGATTTTTCGTACGAAACAAAATGCAAGAAAACTTGCTTAAAATGCAATATTATGCGAAATTCTGAGATTTGAAGGCCAAATCACATATCGTGATACTACATGAAATAGTATCGAAATATTGGTAAAAATGAATATATTTACGTAATATCAAACTACACGAAAAACGTGAAAAAAGTCACTATTTAACCATATTTGAGGATTTTAACTTCAAATCATAAAGCGAGGTTTCGTATTATTTAGATCCAAGAAAAGACATATGACAATGTTGTTTCCAATACAAATGATAAAAATCAATGTGTTTTCATTAGAATTAACTAAAATGTTCCTGATTTTCCGTTTATATTACCGATGGAAGATGTACACGAAAATCGCTCTATTCCGGCTGAAACGTCGATATATGCAATAAAAACAGAACTACTCCCCCTTTCAATATCTTACTCAGTATTTTAACGAGAAAGAAATAGTTGATTGAAAATGAAGTATTTAAGGTTATTATCTAATCAATTATGTGTTTGCATCATTTTTATCGTAAATATAATGAATTAATACCCATAAACTGAAAATTCACAAAAATTTGGAAAAACGGCAAAATATTGCCTAATATGATGATATTTTGTTTAAATCACATGAAGGAAAAGGGGATGATAATCGTCAAAATATTGCTAAATTCGATGATTTTTCGAACGAAACAAAATGCAAAAAAACTTGCTTAAAATGCAATATTATGCGAAATTCTGTGATTTCAAGGCCAAATCACATATCGTGATACTACATGAAATAGTATCGGAATATTGGTAAAAATGAATATATTTACGTAATATCAAACTACATGAAAAACGTGAAAAAAGTCACTATTTAACCATATTTAAGGATTTTAACTTCAAATCATAGAGCGAGGTTTCGTATTATTTAGATCCAAGAAAAGACATATGACAATGTTGTTTCCAATACAAATGATAAAAATCAATGTGTTTTTATTAGAATTAACTAAAATGTTCCTGATTTTCCGTTTATATTACCGATGGAAGATGTACACGTAAAACCGCTCTATTCCAACTGAAACGTCGATATATGCAATAAAAACCGAACTTCTCTCCTTTTCAATATCTTACTCAGTATTTTAACGAGAAACAAATAGATGATTGAAAATGAAGTATTTAAGGTTATTATCTAATCAATTATGTGTTTGCATCATTTTTATCGTATATATAAGAAGTAATACCCATGGACTGAAAATTCACAAAAACTTGGAAAACGGCAAAATATTGCCTATTTCGAAGATCTTTTGTTTAAATCAAATAAAGGAAAAGGGGATGATAAACGTCAAAATATTTCTAAATTTGATGATTTTTCGTACGAAACAAAATGCAAGAAAACTTGCTTAAAATGCAATATTATGCGAAAATCTGAGAGTTGAAGGCCAAATCACATATCGTGATACTACATGAAATAGTATCGAAATATTGGTAAAAATGAATATATTTACGTAATATCAAACTACATGAAAACCTGAAAAAAGTCACTATTTAACCATATTTGAGGATTTTAACTTCAAATCATAGAGCGAGGTTTCGTATTATTTAGATCCAAGAAAAGACATATGACAATGTTGTTTCCAATACAAATGATAAAAATTAATGTGTTTTTATTAGAATTAACTAAAATGTTCCTGATTTTCCGTTTATATTACCGATGGAAAATGTACACGTAAAACCGCTCTAATCCGGCTGAAACGTCGATATATGCAATAAAAACCGAACTTCTCCCCTTTTCAATATCTTACTCAGTATTTTAACGAGAAACAAATAGATGATTGAAAATGAAGTATTTAAGGTTATTATCTAATCAATTATGTGTTTGCATCATTTTTATCGTATATATATGAATTAATACCCATGGACTGAAAATTCACAAAAACGTGGAAAAAGGCAAAATATTGCCTTATTCGATGATATTTTATTTAAATTACATGAAGGAAAAGGGGATGATAAACGTCAAAATATTGCTAAATTCGATGATTTTTCGTACGAAACAAAATGCAAGAAAACTTGCTTAAAATGCAATATTATGCGAAATTCTGTGATTTCAAGGCCAAATCAAATATCGTGATACTACATGAAATAGTATCGGAATATTGGTAAAAATGAATATATTTACGTAATATCAAACTACATGAAAAACGTGAAAAAAGTCACTATTTAACCATATTTGAGGATTTTAACTTCAAATCATAGAGCGAGGTTTCGTATTATTTAGATCCAAGAAAAGACATATGACAATGTTGTTTCCAATACAAATGATAAAAATCAATGTGTTTTTATTAGAATTAACTAAAATGTTCCTGATTTTCCGTTTATATTACCGATGGAAGATGTACACGTAAAACCGCTCTATTCCAACTGAAACGTCGATATATGCAATAAAAACCGAACTTCTCCCCTTTTCAATATCTTACTCAGTATTTTAACGAGAAACAATTAGATGATTGAAAATGAAGTATTTAAGGTTATTATCTAATCAATTATGTGTTTGCATCATTTTTATCGTATATATATGAAGTAACACCCATGGACTGAAAATTCACAAAAACTTGGAAAACGGCAAAATATTGCCTATTTCGATGATCTTTTGTTTAAATCAAATAAAGGAAAAGGGGATGATAAACGTCAAAATATTGCTAAATTTGATGATTTTTCGTACGAAACAAAATGGAAGAAAACTTGCTTAAAATGCAATATTATGCGAAATTCTGAGATTTGAAGGCCAAATCACATATCGTGATACTACATGAAATAGTATCGAAATATTGGTAAAAATGAATATATTTACGTATTATCAAACTACATGAAAACCTGAAAAAAGTCACTATTTAACCATATTTGAGGATTTTAACTTCAAATCATAGAGCGAGGTTTCGTATTATTTAGATCCAGGAAAAGACATATGACAATGTTGTTTCCAATACAAATGATAAAAATAAATGTGTTTTCATTAGAATTAACTAAAATGTTCCTGATTTTCCGTTTATATTACCGATGGAAAATGTACACGTAAAACCGCTCTATTCCGTCTGAAACGTCGATATATGCAATAAAAACCGAACTTCTCCCCTTTTCAATATCTTACTCAGTATTTTAACGAGAAACAAATAGATGATTGAAAATGAAGTATTTAAGTATTTTAAATCTAATCAATTATGTGTTTGCATCATTTTTATCGTATATATATGAAGTAATACCCATGGACTGAAAATTCACAAAAAAGTGGAAAACGGCAAAATATTGCCTAATTCGATGATATTTTATTTAAATCACATGAAGGAAAAGGGGATGATAAACGTCAAAATATTGCTAAATTCGATGATTTTTCGATCTAATCAATTATGTGTTTGCATCATTTTTATCGTATATATATGAAGTAATACCCATGGACGGAAAATTCACAAAAAAGTGGAAAACGGCAAAATATTGCCTAATTCGATGATATTTTATTTAAATCACATGAAGGAAAAGGGGATGATAAACGTCAAAATATTGCTAAATTCGATGATTTTTCGTTCGAAACAAAATGCAAGAAAACTCGCTTAAAATGCAATATTATGCGAAATTCTGAGATTTGAAGGCCAAATCACATATCGTGATACAACATGAAATAGTATCGAAATATTGGTAAAAATGAATATATTTCCGTAATATCAAACTACATGAAAAACGTGAAAAAAGTCACTATTTAACCATATTTGAGGATTTTAACTTCAAATCATAGAGCGAGGTTTCGTATTATTTAGATCCAAGAAAAGACATATGACAATGTTGTTTCCAATACAAATGATAAAAATCAATGTGTTTTTATTAGAATTAACTAAAATGTTCCTGATTTTCCGTTTATATTACCGATGGAAAATGTACACGTAAAACCGCTCTAATCCGGCTGAAACGTCGATATATGCAATAAAAACCGAACTTCTCCCCTTTTCAATATCTTACTCAGTATTTTAACGAGAAACAAATAGATGATTGAAAATGAAGTATTTAAGGTTATTATCTAATCAATTATGTGTTTGCATCATTTTTATCGTATATATATGAATTAATACCCATGGACTGAAAATTCACAAAAACATGGAAAACGGCAAAATATTGCCTTATTCGATGATATTTTATTTAAATTACATGAAGGAAAAGGGGATGATAAACGTCAAAATATTGCTAAATTCGATGATTTTTCGTACGAAACAAAATGCAAGAAAACTTGCTTAAAATGCAATATTATGCGAAATTCTGTGATTTCAAGGCCAAATCAAATATCGTGATACTACATGAAATAGTATCGGAATATTGGTAAAAATGAATATATTTACGTAATATCAAACTACATGAAAAACGTGAAAAAAGTCACTATTTAACCATATTTGAGGATTTTAACTTCAAATCATAGAGCGAGGTTTCGTATTATTTAGATCCAAGAAAAGACATATGACAATGTTGTTTCCAATACAAATGATAAAAATCAATGTGTTTTTATTAGAATTAACTAAAATGTTCCTGATTTTCCGTTTATATTACCGATGGAAGATGTACACGTAAAACCGCTCTATTCCAACTGAAACGTCGATATATGCAATAAAAACCGAACTTCTCCCCTTTTCAATATCTTACTCAGTATTTTAACGAGAAACAATTAGATGATTGAAAATGAAGTATTTAAGGTTATTATCTAATCAATTATGTGTTTGCATCATTTTTATCGTATATATATGAAGTAACACCCATGGACTGAAAATTCACAAAAACTTGGAAAACGGCAAAATATTGCCTATTTCGATGATCTTTTGTTTAAATCAAATAAAGGAAAAGGGGATGATAAACGTCAAAATATTGCTAAATTTGATGATTTTTCGTACGAAACAAAATGGAAGAAAACTTGCTTAAAATGCAATATTATGCGAAATTCTGAGATTTGAAGGCCAAATCACATATCGTGATACTACATGAAATAGTATCGAAATATTGGTAAAAATGAATATATTTACGTATTATCAAACTACATGAAAACCTGAAAAAAGTCACTATTTAACCATATTTGAGGATTTTAACTTCAAATCATAGAGCGAGGTTTCGTATTATTTAGATCCAAGAAAAGACATATGACAATGTTGTTTCCAATACAAATGATAAAAATAAATGTGTTTTCATTAGAATTAACTAAAATGTTCCTGATTTTCCGTTTATATTACCGATGGAAAATGTACACGTAAAACCGCTCTATTCCGTCTGAAACGTCGATATATGCAATAAAAACCGAACTTCTCCCCTTTTCAATATCTTACTCAGTATTTTAACGAGAAACAAATAGATGATTGAAAATGAAGTATTTAAGTATTTTAAATCTAATCAATTATGTGTTTGCATCATTTTTATCGTATATATATGAAGTAATACCCATGGACTGAAAATTCACAAAAAAGTGGAAAACGGCAAAATATTGCCTAATTCGATGATATTTTATTTAAATCACATGAAGGAAAAGGGGATGATAAACGTCAAAATATTGCTAAATTCGATGATTTTTCGATCTAATCAATTATGTGTTTGCATCATTTTTATCGTATATATATGAAGTAATACCCATGGACTGAAAATTCACAAAAAAGTGGAAAACGGCAAAATATTGCCTAATTCGATGATATTTTATTTAAATCACATGAAGGAAAAGGGGATGATAAACGTCAAAATATTGCTAAATTCGATGATTTTTCGTTCGAAACAAAATGCAAGAAAACTCGCTTAAAATGCAATATTATGCGAAATTCTGAGATTTGAAGGCCAAATCACATATCGTGATACAACATGAAATAGTATCGGAATATTGGTAAAAATTAATATATTTACGTAATATCAAACTACATGAAAAACGTGAAAAAAGTCACTATTTAACCATATTTGAGGATTTTAACTTCAAATCATAGAGCGAGGTTTCGTATTATTTAGATCCAGGAAAAGACATATGACAATGTTGTTTCAAATACAAATGACAAAAATCAATGTGTTTTTATTAGAATTAACTAAAAAGTTCCTGATTTTCCGTTTATATTACCGATGGAAGATGTACACGTAAAACCGCTCTATTCCGGCTGAAACGTCGATATATGCAAAACCGAACCGAATAAAAACCGAACTTCTCCCCTTTTCAATATCTTACTCAGTATTTTAACGAGAAACAAATAGATGATTGAAAATGAAGTATTTAAGGTTATTATCTAATCAATTATGTGTTTGCATCATTTTTATCGTATATATATGAAGTAATACCCATGGACTGAAAATTCACAAAAACTTGGAAAACGGCAAAATATTGCCTAATTCGATGATATTTTGTTTAAATCAAATAAAGGAAAAGGGGATGATAAACGTCAAAATATTGCTAAATTCGATGATTTTTCGTACGAAACAAAATGCAAGAAAACTTGCTTAAAATGCAATATTATGCGAAATTCTGAGATATGAAGGCCAAATCACATATCGTGATACTACTTGAAATAGTATCGAAATATTGGTAAAAATGAATATATTTGCATAATATCAAACTACATGATTAACGTGAAAAAGTCACTATTTTACCATATTTGAGAATTTTACCTTCATATCATAGAGCGAGGTTTCGTATTATTTAGATCCAAGAAAAGACATGACAATGCTGTTTCCAATACAAATGATAAAAAACAATGTGTTTTCATTAGAATTAAATAAAATGTTCCTGATTTTCCGTTTATATTACCGATGGATGATGTTCACGAAAATCGCTCTATTCCGGCTGAAACGTCGATATATGCAATAAAAACAGAACTTCTCCCCTTTCAATATCTTACTCAGTATTTTAACGAGAAACAAATAGATGATTGAAAATGAAGTATTTAAGGTTATTATCTAATCAATTATGTGTTTGCATAATTTTTATCGTATATATATAAATTAATACACATGACGGAAAATTCACAAAAACGTTGAAAACTGCAAAATATTGCCTAATTCGATGATATTTTGTTTAAATCACATGAAGGAAAAGGAGATGATACACGTCAAAATATTGCTAAATATGATTTTTCGTACGAAACAAAATGCAAGAAAACTTGCTTAAAATGCAATATTATGCGAAATTCTGAGATTTGAAGGCCAAATCACATATCGTGATACTACATGAAATAGTATCGAAATATTGGTAAAAATGAATATATTTACGTAATATCAAACTACATGAAAAACGTGAAAAAAGTCACTATTTAACCATATTTGAGGATTTTAACTTCAAATCATAGAGCGAGGTTTCGTATTATTTAGATCCAAGAAAAGACATATGACAATGTTGTTTCCAATACAAATGATAAAAATAAATGTTTTCATTAGAATTAACTAAAATGTTCCTGATTTTCCGTTTATATTACCGATGGAAAATGTACACGTAAAACCGCTCTAATCCGGCTGAAACGTCGATATATGCAATAAAAACCGAACTTCTCCCCTTTTCAATATCTTACTCAGTATTTTAACGAGAAAAAATTAGATGATTGAAAATGAAGTATTTAAGGTTATTATCTAATCAATTATGTGTTTGCATCATTTTTATCGTATATATATGAATTAATACCCATGGACTGAAAATTCACAAAAAGGTGGAAAACGGCAAAATATTGCCTAATTCGATGATATTTTATTTAAATCACATGAAGGAAAAGGGGATGATAAACGTCAAAATATTGCTAAATTCGATGATTTTTCGTACGAAACAAATTGCAAGAAAACTTGCTTAAAATGCAATATTATGCGAAATTCTGTGATTTCAAGGCCAAATCACATATCGTGATACTACATGAAATAGTATCGGAATATTGGTAAAAATGAATATATTTACGTAATATCAAACTACATGAAAAACGTGAAAAAAAGTCACTATTTAACCATATTTGAGGATTTAAACTTCAAATCATAGAGCGAGGTTTCGTATTATTTAGATCCAGGAAAAGACATATGACAATGTTTTCCAATACAAATGATAAAAATCAATGTGTTTTTATTAGAATTAACTAAAATGTTCCTGATTTTCCGTTTATATTACCGATGGAAGATGTACACGTAAAACCGCTCTATTCCAACTGAAACGTCGATTTATGTAATAAAAACCGAACTTCTCCCCTTTTCAATATCTTACTCAGTATTTTAACGAGAAACAAATAGATGATTGAAAATGAAGTTTTTAAGGTTATTATCTAATCAATTATGTGTTTGCATCATTTTTATCGTATATATATGAAGTAATACCCATGGACTGAAAATTCACAAAAACGTAGAAAACCGCAAAATATTGCCTAATTCGATGATATTTTGTTTAAATCACATGAAGGAAAAGGAGATGATAAACGTCAAAATATTGCTAAATATGATTTTTCGTACGAAACAAAATGCAAGAAAACTTGCTTAAAATGCAATATTATGCGAAATTCTGAGATTTGAAGGCCAAATCACATATCGTGATACTACATGAAATAGTATCGAAATATTGGTAAAAATGAATATATTTACGTAATATCAAACTACATGAAAAACGTGAAAAAAGTCACTATTTAACCATATTTGAGGATTTTAACTTCAAATCATAGAGCGAGGTTTCGTATTATTTAGATCCAAGAAAAGACATATGACAATGTTGTTTCCAATACAAATGATAAAAATAAATGTTTTCATTAGAATTAACTAAAATGTTCCTGATTTTCCGTTTATATTACCGATGGAAAATGTACACGTAAAACCGCTCTAATCCGGCTGAAACGTCGATATATGCAATAAAAACCGAACTTCTCCCCTTTTCAATATCTTACTCAGTATTTTAACGAGAAACAAATAGATGATTGAAAATGAAGTATTTAAGGTTATTATCTAATCAATAATGTGTTTGCATCATTTTTATCGTATATATATGAATTAATACCCATGGACTGAAAATTCACAAAAACGTGGAAAACGGCAAAATATTGCCTAATTCGATGATATTTTATTTAAATTACATGAAGGAAAAGGGGATGATAAACGTCAAAATATTGCTAAATTCGATGATTTTTCGTACGAAACAAAATGCAAGAAAACTTGCTTAAAATGCAATATTATGCGAAATTCTGTGATTTCAAGGCCAAATCACATATCGTGATACTACATGAAATAGTATCGGAATATTGGTAAAAATGAATATATTTACGTAATATCAAACTACATGAAAAACGTGAAAAAAGTCACTATTTAACCATATTTAAGGATTTTAACTTCAAATCATAGAGCGAGGTTTCGTATTATTTAGATCCAAGAAAAGACATATGACAACGTTGTTTCCAATACAAATGATAAAAATCAATGTGTTTTTATTAGAATTAACTAAAATGTTCCTGATTTTCCGTTTATATTACCGATGGAAGATGTACACGTAAAACCGCTCTATTCCAACTGAAACGTCGATATATGCAATAAAAACCGAACTTCTCTCCTTTTCAATATCTTACTCAGTATTTTAACGAGAAACAAATAGATGATTGAAAATGAAGTATTTAAGGTTATTATCTAATCAATTATGTGTTTGCATCATTTTTATCGTATATATAAGAAGTAATACCCATGGACTGAAAATTCACAAAAACTTGGAAAAC
Source organism: Procambarus clarkii (assembly GCF_040958095.1). Classification (NCBI taxonomy): domain Eukaryota; kingdom Metazoa; phylum Arthropoda; class Malacostraca; order Decapoda; family Cambaridae; genus Procambarus; species Procambarus clarkii. Next base: position 43,137,019 of record NC_091184.1, read on the forward strand.
GGCAAAATATTGCCTATTTCGAAGATCTTTTGTTTAAATCAAATAAAGGAAAAGGGGATGATAAACGTCAAAATATTTCTAAATTTGATGATTTTTCGTACGAAACAAAATGCAAGAAAACTTGCTTAAAATGCAATATTATGCGAAAATCTGAGATTTGAAGGCCAAATCACATATCGTGATACTACATGAAATAGTATCGAAATATTGGTAAAAATGAATATATTTACGTAATATCAAACTACATGAAAAACGTGAAAAAAGTCACTATTTAACCATATTTGAGGATTTTAACTTCAAATCATAGAGCGAGGTTTCGTATTATTTAGATCCAGGAAAAGACATATGACAATGTTGTTTCCAATACAAATGACAAAAATCAATGTGTTTTTATTAGAATTAACTAAAAAGTTCCTGATTTTCCGTTTATATTACCGATGGAAGATGTACACGTAAAACCGCTCTATTCCGGCTGAAACGTCGATATATGCAATAAAAACAGAACTTCTCCCCTTTTCAATATCTTACTCAGTATTTTAACGAGAAACAAATAGATGATTGAAAAAGAAGTATTTAAGGTTATTATCTAATCAATTTTGTGTTTGCATCATTTTTATCGTATATATATGAATTAATACCCATGGACGGAAAATTCACAAAAACGTGGAAAACGGCAAAATATTGCCTAATTCGATGATATTTTGTTTAAATCACATGAAGGAAAAGGAGATGATAATCGTCAAAATATTGCTAAATTCGATGATTTTTCGAACGAAACAAAATGCAAAAAAACTTGCTTAAAATGCAATATTATGCGAAATTCTGTGATTTCAAGGCCAAATCACATATCGTGATACTACATGAAATAGTATCGGAATATTGGTAAAAATGAATATATTTACGTAATATCAAACTACATGAAAAACGTGAAAAAAGTCACTATTTAACCATATTTAAGGATTTTAACTTCAAATCATAGAGCGAGGTTTCGTATTATTTAGATCCAAGAAAAGACATATGACAATGTTGTTTCCAATACAAATGATAAAAATCAATGTGTTTTTATTAGAATTAACTAAAATGTTCCTGATTTTCCGTTTATATTACCGATGGAAGATGTACACGTAAAACCGCTCTATTCCAACTGAAACGTCGATATATGCAATAAAAACCGAACTTCTCTCCTTTTCAATATCTTACTCAGTATTTTAACGAGAAACAAATAGATGATTGAAAATGAAGTATTTAAGGTTATTATCTAATCAATTATGTGTTTGCATCATTTTTATCGTATATATAAGAAGTAATACCCATGGACTGAAAATTCACAAAAACTTGGAAAACGGCAAAATATTGCCTATTTCGAAGATCTTTTGTTTAAATCAAATAAAGGAAAAGGGGATGATAAACGTCAAAATATTTCTAAATTTGATGATTTTTCGTACGAAACAAAATGCAAGAAAACTTGCTTAAAATGCAATATTATGCGAAAATCTGATATTTGAAGGCCAAATCACATATCGTGATACTACATGAAATAGTATCGAAATATTGGTAAAAATGAATATATTTACGTAATATCAAACTACATGAAAACCTGAAAAAAGTCACTATTTAACCATATTTGAGGATTTTAACTTCAAATCATAGAGCGAGGTTTCGTATTATTTAGATCCAAGAAAAGACATATGACAATGTTGTTTCCAATACAAATGATAAAAATCAATGTGTTTTTATTAGAATTAACTAAAATGTTCCTGATTTTCCGTTTATATTACCGATGGAAAATGTACACGTAAAACCGCTCTGATCCGGCTGAAACGTCGATATATGCAATAAAAACCGAACTTCTCCCCTTTTCAATATCTTACTCAGTATTTTAACGAGAAACAAATAGATGATTGAAAATGAAGTATTTAAGGTTATTATCTAATCAATTATGTGTTTGCATCATTTTTATCGTATATATATGAATTAATACCCATGGACTGAAAATTCACAAAAACGTGGAAAACGGCAAAATATTGCCTTATTCGATGATATTTTATTTAAATTACATGAAGGAAAAGGGGATGATAAACGTCAAAATATTGCTAAATTCGATGATTTTTCGTACGAAACAAAATGCAAGAAAACTTGCTTAAAATGCAATATTATGCGAAATTCTGTGATTTCAAGGCCAAATCAAATATCGTGATACTACATGAAATAGTATCGGAATATTGGTAAAAATGAATATATTTACGTAATATCAAACTACATGAAAAACGTGAAAAAAGTCACTATTTAACCATATTTGAGGATTTTAACTTCAAATCATAGAGCGAGGTTTCGTATTATTTAGATCCAAGAAAAGACATATGACAATGTTGTTTCCAATACAAATGATAAAAATCAATGTGTTTTTATTAGAATTAACTAAAATGTTCCTGATTTTCCGTTTATATTACCGATGGAAGATGTACACGTAAAACCGCTCTATTCCAACTGAAACGTCGATATATGCAATAAAAACCGAACTTCTCCCCTTTTCAATATCTTACTCAGTATTTTAACGAGAAACAATTAGATGATTGAAAATGAAGTATTTAAGGTTATTATCTAATCAATTATGTGTTTGCATCATTTTTATCGTATATATATGAAGTAACACCCATGGACTGAAAATTCACAAAAACTTGGAAAACGGCAAAATATTGCCTATTTCGATGATCTTTTGTTTAAATCAAATAAAGGAAAAGGGGATGATAAACATCAAAATATTGCTAAATTTGATGATTTTTCGTACGAAACAAAATGGAAGAAAACTTGCTTAAAATGCAATATTATGCGAAATTCTGAGATTTGAAGGCCAAATCACATATCGTGATACTACATGAAATAGTATCGAAATATTGGTAAAAATGAATATATTTACGTATTATCAAACTACATGAAAACCTGAAAAAAGTCACTATTTAACCATATTTGAGGATTTTAACTTCAAATCATAGAGCGAGGTTTCGTATTATTTAGATCCAGGAAAAGACATATGACAATGTTGTTTCCAATACAAATGATAAAAATAAATGTGTTTTCATTAGAATTAACTAAAATGTTCCTGATTTTCCGTTTATATTACCGATGGAAAATGTACACGTAAAACCGCTCTATTCCGTCTGAAACGTCGATATATGCAATAAAAACCGAACTTCTCCCCTTTTCAATATCTTACTCAGTATTTTAACGAGAAACAAATAGATGATTGAAAATGAAGTATTTAAGTATTTTAAATCTAATCAATTATGTGTTTGCATCATTTTTATCGTATATATATGAAGTAATACCCATGGACTGAAAATTCACAAAAAAGTGGAAAACGGCAAAATATTGCCTAATTCGATGATATTTTATTTAAATCACATGAAGGAAAAGGGGATGATAAACGTCAAAATATTGCTAAATTCGATGATTTTTCGATCTAATCAATTATGTGTTTGCATCATTTTTATCGTATATATATGAAGTAATACCCATGGACGGAAAATTCACAAAAAAGTGGAAAACGGCAAAATATTGCCTAATTCGATGATATTTTATTTAAATCACATGAAGGAAAAGGGGATGATAAACGTCAAAATATTGCTAAATTCGATGATTTTTCGTTCGAAACAAAATGCAAGAAAACTCGCTTAAAATGCAATATTATGCGAAATTCTGAGATTTGAAGGCCAAATCACATATCGTGATACAACATGAAATAGTATCGAAATATTGGTAAAAATGAATATATTTCCGTAATATCAAACTACATGAAAAACGTGAAAAAAGTCACTATTTAACCATATTTGAGGATTTTAACTTCAAATCATAGAGCGAGGTTTCGTATTATTTAGATCCAAGAAAAGACATATGACAATGTTGTTTCCAATACAAATGATAAAAATCAATGTGTTTTTATTAGAATTAACTAAAATGTTCCTGATTTTCCGTTTATATTACCGATGGAAAATGTACACGTAAAACCGCTCTAATCCGGCTGAAACGTCGATATATGCAATAAAAACCGAACTTCTCCCCTTTTCAATATCTTACTCAGTATTTTAACGAGAAACAAATAGATGATTGAAAATGAAGTATTTAAGGTTATTATCTAATCAATTATGTGTTTGCATCATTTTTATCGTATATATATGAATTAATACCCATGGACTGAAAATTCACAAAAACATGGAAAACGGCAAAATATTGCCTTATTCGATGATATTTTATTTAAATTACATGAAGGAAAAGGGGATGATAAACGTCAAAATATTGCTAAATTCGATGATTTTTCGTACGAAACAAAATGCAAGAAAACTTGCTTAAAATGCAATATTATGCGAAATTCTGTGATTTCAAGGCCAAATCAAATATCGTGATACTACATGAAATAGTATCGGAATATTGGTAAAAATGAATATATTTACGTAATATCAAACTACATGAAAAACGTGAAAAAAGTCACTATTTAACCATATTTGAGGATTTTAACTTCAAATCATAGAGCGAGGTTTCGTATTATTTAGATCCAAGAAAAGACATATGACAATGTTGTTTCCAATACAAATGATAAAAATCAATGTGTTTTTATTAGAATTAACTAAAATGTTCCTGATTTTCCGTTTATATTACCGATGGAAGATGTACACGTAAAACCGCTCTATTCCAACTGAAACGTCGATATATGCAATAAAAACCGAACTTCTCCCCTTTTCAATATCTTACTCAGTATTTTAACGAGAAACAATTAGATGATTGAAAATGAAGTATTTAAGGTTATTATCTAATCAATTATGTGTTTGCATCATTTTTATCGTATATATATGAAGTAACACCCATGGACTGAAAATTCACAAAAACTTGGAAAACGGCAAAATATTGCCTATTTCGATGATCTTTTGTTTAAATCAAATAAAGGAAAAGGGGATGATAAACGTCAAAATATTGCTAAATTTGATGATTTTTCGTACGAAACAAAATGGAAGAAAACTTGCTTAAAATGCAATATTATGCGAAATTCTGAGATTTGAAGGCCAAATCACATATCGTGATACTACATGAAATAGTATCGAAATATTGGTAAAAATGAATATATTTACGTATTATCAAACTACATGAAAACCTGAAAAAAGTCACTATTTAACCATATTTGAGGATTTTAACTTCAAATCATAGAGCGAGGTTTCGTATTATTTAGATCCAAGAAAAGACATATGACAATGTTGTTTCCAATACAAATGATAAAAATAAATGTGTTTTCATTAGAATTAACTAAAATGTTCCTGATTTTCCGTTTATATTACCGATGGAAAATGTACACGTAAAACCGCTCTATTCCGTCTGAAACGTCGATATATGCAATAAAAACCGAACTTCTCCCCTTTTCAATATCTTACTCAGTATTTTAACGAGAAACAAATAGATGATTGAAAATGAAGTATTTAAGTATTTTAAATCTAATCAATTATGTGTTTGCATCATTTTTATCGTATATATATGAAGTAATACCCATGGACTGAAAATTCACAAAAAAGTGGAAAACGGCAAAATATTGCCTAATTCGATGATATTTTATTTAAATCACATGAAGGAAAAGGGGATGATAAACGTCAAAATATTGCTAAATTCGATGATTTTTCGATCTAATCAATTATGTGTTTGCATCATTTTTATCGTATATATATGAAGTAATACCCATGGACTGAAAATTCACAAAAAAGTGGAAAACGGCAAAATATTGCCTAATTCGATGATATTTTATTTAAATCACATGAAGGAAAAGGGGATGATAAACGTCAAAATATTGCTAAATTCGATGATTTTTCGTTCGAAACAAAATGCAAGAAAACTCGCTTAAAATGCAATATTATGCGAAATTCTGAGATTTGAAGGCCAAATCACATATCGTGATACAACATGAAATAGTATCGGAATATTGGTAAAAATTAATATATTTACGTAATATCAAACTACATGAAAAACGTGAAAAAAGTCACTATTTAACCATATTTGAGGATTTTAACTTCAAATCATAGAGCGAGGTTTCGTATTATTTAGATCCAGGAAAAGACATATGACAATGTTGTTTCCAATACAAATGACAAAAATCAATGTGTTTTTATTAGAATTAACTAAAAAGTTCCTGATTTTCCGTTTATATTACCGATGGAAGATGTACACGTAAAACCGCTCTATTCCGGCTGAAACGTCGATATATGCAAAACCGAACCGAATAAAAACCGAACTTCTCCCCTTTTCAATATCTTACTCAGTATTTTAACGAGAAACAAATAGATGATTGAAAATGAAGTATTTAAGGTTATTATCTAATCAATTATGTGTTTGCATCATTTTTATCGTATATATATGAAGTAATACCCATGGACTGAAAATTCACAAAAACTTGGAAAACGGCAAAATATTGCCTAATTCGATGATATTTTGTTTAAATCAAATAAAGGAAAAGGGGATGATAAACGTCAAAATATTGCTTAATTCGATGATTTTTCGTACGAAACAAAATGCAAGAAAACTTGCTTAAAATGCAATATTATGCGAAATTCTGAGATATGAAGGCCAAATCACATATCGTGATACTACTTGAAATAGTATCGAAATATTGGTAAAAATGAATATATTTGCATAATATCAAACTACATGATTAACGTGAAAAAGTCACTATTTTACCATATTTGAGAATTTTACCTTCATATCATAGAGCGAGGTTTCGTATTATTTAGATCCAAGAAAAGACATGACAATGCTGTTTCCAATACAAATGATAAAAAACAATGTGTTTTCATTAGAATTAAATAAAATGTTCCTGATTTTCCGTTTATATTACCGATGGATGATGTTCACGAAAATCGCTCTATTCCGGCTGAAACGTCGATATATGCAATAAAAACAGAACTTCTCCCCTTTCAATATCTTACTCAGTATTTTAACGAGAAACAAATAGATGATTGAAAATGAAGTATTTAAGGTTATTATCTAATCAATTATGTGTTTGCATAATTTTTATCGTATATATATAAATTAATACCCATGACGGAAAATTCACAAAAACGTTGAAAACTGCAAAATATTGCCTAATTCGATGATATTTTGTTTAAATCACATGAAGGAAAAGGAGATGATACACGTCAAAATATTGCTAAATATGATTTTTCGTACGAAACAAAATGCAAGAAAACTTGCTTAAAATGCAATATTATGCGAAATTCTGAGATTTGAAGGCCAAATCACATATCGTGATACTACATGAAATAGTATCGAAATATTGGTAAAAATGAATATATTTACGTAATATCAAACTACATGAAAAACGTGAAAAAAGTCACTATTTAACCATATTTGAGGATTTTAACTTCAAATCATAGAGCGAGGTTTCGTATTATTTAGATCCAAGAAAAGACATATGACAATGTTGTTTCCAATACAAATGATAGAAATAAATGTTTTCATTAGAATTAACTAAAATGTTCCTGATTTTCCGTTTATATTACCGATGGAAAATGTACACGTAAAACCGCTCTAATCCGGCTGAAACGTCGATATATGCAATAAAAACCGAACTTCTCCCCTTTTCAATATCTTACTCAGTATTTTAACGAGAAAAAATTAGATGATTGAAAATGAAGTATTTAAGGTTATTATCTAATCAATTATGTGTTTGCATCATTTTTATCGTATATATATGAATTAATACCCATGGACTGAAAATTCACAAAAAGGTGGAAAACGGCAAAATATTGCCTAATTCGATGATATTTTATTTAAATCACATGAAGGAAAAGGGGATGATAAACGTCAAAATATTGCTAAATTCGATGATTTTTCGTACGAAACAAATTGCAAGAAAACTTGCTTAAAATGCAATATTATGCGAAATTCTGTGATTTCAAGGCCAAATCACATATCGTGATACTACATGAAATAGTATCGGAATATTGGTAAAAATGAATATATTTACGTAATATCAAACTACATGAAAAACGTGAAAAAAAGTCACTATTTAACCATATTTGAGGATTTAAACTTCAAATCATAGAGCGAGGTTTCGTATTATTTAGATCCAGGAAAAGACATATGACAATGTTTTCCAATACAAATGATAAAAATCAATGTGTTTTTATTAGAATTAACTAAAATGTTCCTGATTTTCCGTTTATATTACCGATGGAAGATGTACACGTAAAACCGCTCTATTCCAACTGAAACGTCGATTTATGTAATAAAAACCGAACTTCTCCCCTTTTCAATATCTTACTCAGTATTTTAACGAGAAACAAATAGATGATTGAAAATGAAGTTTTTAAGGTTATTATCTAATCAATTATGTGTTTGCATCATTTTTATCGTATATATATGAAGTAATACCCATGGACTGAAAATTCACAAAAACGTAGAAAACCGCAAAATATTGCCTAATTCGATGATATTTTGTTTAAATCACATGAAGGAAAAGGAGATGATAAACGTTAAAATATTGCTAAATATGATTTTTCGTACGAAACAAAATGCAAGAAAACTTGCTTAAAATGCAATATTATGCGAAATTCTGAGATTTGAAGGCCAAATCACATATCGTGATACTACATGAAATAGTATCGAAATATTGGTAAAAATGAATATATTTACGTAATATCAAACTACATGAAAAACGTGAAAAAAGTCACTATTTAACCATATTTGAGGATTTTAACTTCAAATCATAGAGCGAGGTTTCGTATTATTTAGATCCAAGAAAAGACATATGACAATGTTGTTTCCAATACAAATGATAAAAATAAATGTTTTCATTAGAATTAACTAAAATGTTCCTGATTTTCCGTTTATATTACCGATGGAAAATGTACACGTAAAACCGCTCTAATCCGGCTGAAACGTCGATATATGCAATAAAAACCGAACTTCTCCCCTTTTCAATACCTTACTCAGTATTTTAACGAGAAAAAATTAGATGATTGAAAATGAAGTATTTAAGGTTATTATCTAATCAATTATGTGTTTGCATCATTTTTATCGTATATATATGAATTAATACCCATGGACTGAAAATTCACAAAAAGGTGGAAAACGGCAAAATATTGCCTAATTCGATGATATTTTATTTAAATCACATGAAGGAAAAGGGGATGATAAACGTCAAAATATTGCTAAATTCGATGATTTTTCGTACGAAACAAATTGCAAGAAAACTTGCTTAAAATGCAATATTATGCGAAATTCTGTGATTTCAAGGCCAAATCACATATCGTGATACTACATGAAATAGTATCGGAATATTGGTAATAATGAATACATTTACGTAATATCAAACTACATGAAAAACGTGAAAAAAGTCACTTTTTAACCATATTTGAGGATTTTTACTTCAAATCATAGAGCGAGGTTTCGTATTATTTAGATCCAGGAAAAGACATATGACAATGTTGTTTCCAATACAAATGATAAAAATCAATGTGTTTTTATTAGAATTAACTAAAATGTTCCTGATTTTCCGTTTATATTACCGATGGAAGATGTACACGTAAAACCGCTCTATTCCAACTGAAACGTCGATATATGCAATAAAAACCGAACTTCTCCCCTTTTCAATATCTTACTCAGTATTTTAACGAGAAACAAATAGATGATTGAAAATGAAGTATTTAAGGTTATTATCTAATCAATTATGTGTTTGCATAATTTTTATCGTATATATATAAATTAATACCCATGACGGAAAATTCACAAAAACGTTGAAAACTGCAAAATATTGCCTAATTCGATGATATTTTGTTTAAATCACATGAAGGAAAAGGAGATGATACACGTCAAAATATTGCTAAATATGATTTTTCGTACGAAACAAAATGCAAGAAAACTTGCTTAAAATGCAATATTATGCGAAATTCTGAGATTTGAAGGCCAAATCACATATCGTGATACTACATGAAATAGTATCGAAATATTGGTAAAAATGAATATATTTACGTAATATCAAACTACATGAAAAACATGAAAAAAGTCACTATTTAACCATATTTGAGGATTTTAACTTCAAATCATAGAGCGAGGTTTCGTATTATTTAGATCCAAGAAAAGACATATGACAATGTTGTTTCCAATACAAATGATAAAAATAAATGTTTTCATTAGAATTAACTAAAATGTTCCTGATTTTCCGTTTATATTACCGATGGAAAATGTACACGTAAAACCGCTCTAATCCGGCTGAAACGTCGATATATGCAATAAAAACCGAACTTCTCCCCTTTTCAATATCTTACTCAGTATTTTAACGAGAAAAAATTAGATGATTGAAAATGAAGTATTTAAGGTTATTATCTAATCAATTATGTGTTTGCATCATTTTTATCGTATATATATGAATTAATACCCATGGACTGAAAATTCACAAAAAGGTGGAAAACGGCAAAATATTGCCTAATTCGATGATATTTTATTTAAATCACATGAAGGAAAAGGGGATGATAAACGTCAAAATATTGCTAAATTCGATGATTTTTCGTACGAAACAAATTGCAAGAAAACTTGCTTAAAATGCAATATTATGCGAAATTCTGTGATTTCAAGGCCAAATCACATATCGTGATACTACATGAAATAGTATCGGAATATTGGTAAAAATGAATATATTTACGTAATATCAAACTACATGAAAAACGTGAAAAAAAGTCACTATTTAACCATATTTGAGGATTTAAACTTCAAATCATAGAGCGAGGTTTCGTATTATTTAGATCCAGGAAAAGACATATGACAATGTTTTCCAATACAAATGATAAAAATCAATGTGTTTTTATTAGAATTAACTAAAATGTTCCTGATTTTCCGTTTATATTACCGATGGAAGATGTACACGTAAAACCGCTCTATTCCAACTGAAACGTCGATTTATGTAATAAAAACCGAACTTCTCCCCTTTTCAATATCTTACTCAGTATTTTAACGAGAAACAAATAGATGATTGAAAATGAAGTTTTTAAGGTTATTATCTAATCAATTATGTGTTTGCATCATTTTTATCGTATATATATGAAGTAATACCCATGGACTGAAAATTCACAAAAACGTAGAAAACCGCAAAATATTGCCTAATTCGATGATATTTTGTTTAAATCACATGAAGGAAAAGGAGATGATAAACGTCAAAATATTGCTAAATATGATTTTTCGTACGAAACAAAATGCAAGAAAACTTGCTTAAAATGCAATATTATGCGAAATTCTGAGATTTGAAGGCCAAATCACATATCGTGATACTACATGAAATAGTATCGAAATATTGGTAAAAATTAATATATTTACGTAATATCAAACTACATGAAAAACGTGAAAAAAGTCACTATTTAACCATATTTGAGGATTTTAACTTCAAATCATAGAGCGAGGTTTCGTATTATTTAGATCCAAGAAAAGACATATGACAATGTTGTTTCCAATACAAATGATAAAAATAAATGTTTTCATTAGAATTAACTAAAATGTTCCTGATTTTCCGTTTATATTACCGATGGAAAATGTACACGTAAAACCGCTCTAATCCGGCTGAAACGTCGATATATGCAATAAAAACCGAACTACTCCCCTTTTCAATATCTTACTCAGTATTTTAACGAGAAAAAATTAAATGATTGAAAATGAAGTATTTAAGGTTATTATCTAATCAATTATGTGTTTGCATCATTTTTATCGTATATATATGAATTAATACCCATGGACTGAAAATTCACAAAAAGGTGGAAAACGGCAAAATATTGCCTAATTCGATGATATTTTATTTAAATCACATGAAGGAAAAGGGGATGATAAACGTCAAAATATTGATAAATTCGATGATTTTTCGTACGAAACAAATTGCAAGAAAACTTGCTTAAAATGCAATATTATGCGAAATTCTGTGATTTCAAGGCCAAATCACATATCGTGATACTACATGAAATAGTATCGGAATATTGGTAAAAATGAATATATTTACGTAATATCAAACTACATGAAAAACGTGAAAAAAAGTCACTATTTAACCATATTTGAGGATTTAAACTTCAAATCATAGAGCGAGGTTTCGTATTATTTAGATCCAGGAAAAGACATATGACAATGTTTTCCAATACAAATGATAAAAATCAATGTGTTTTTATTAGAATTAACTAAAATGTTCCTGATTTTCCGTTTATATTACCGATGGAAGATGTACACGTAAAACCGCTCTATTCCAACTGAAACGTCGATTTATGTAATAAAAACCGAACTTCTCCCCTTTTCAATATCTTACTCAGTATTTTAACGAGAAACAAATAGATGATTGAAAATGAAGTTTTTAAGGTTATTATCTAATCAATTATGTGTTTGCATCATTTTTATCGTATATATATGAATTAATACCCATGGACTGAAAATTCACAAAAACGGCAAAATATTGCCTAATTCGATGATATTTTATTTAAATCACATGCAGGAAAAGGGGATGATAAACGTCAAAATATTGCTAAATATGATTTTTCGTACGAAACAAAATGCAAGAAAACTTGCTTAAAATGCAATATTATGCGAAATTCTGAGATTTGAAGGCCAAATCACATATCGTGATACTACATGAAATAGTATCGAAATATTGGTAAAAATGAATATATTTACGTAATATCAAATTACATGAAAAACGTGAAAAAAGTCACTATTTAACCATATTTGAGGATTTTAACTTCAAATCATAGAGCGAGGTTTCGTATTATTTAGATCCAAGAAAAGACATATGACAATGTTGTTTCCAATACAAATGATAAAAATCAATGTGTTTTTATTAGAATTAACTAAAATGTTCCTGATTTTCCGTTTATATTACCCATGGAAGATGTACACGTAAAACCGCTCTATTCCGGCTGACACGTCGATATATGCAATAAAAACCGAACTTCTCCCCTTTTCAATATCTTACTCAGTATTTTAACGAGAAACAAATAGATGATTGAAAATGAAGTATTTAAGGTTATTATCTAATCAATTATGTGTTTGCATCATTTTTATCGTATATATATGAAGTAATACTCATGGACTGAAAATTCACAAAAACGTGGAAAACGGCAAAATATTGCCTAATTCGATGATATTTTGTTTAAATCACATGAAGGAAAAGGGGATGATAAACGTCAATATATTGCTAAATTCGATGATTTTTCGTTCGAAACAAAATGCAAGAAAACTCGCTTAAAATGCAATATTATGCGAAATTCTGAGATTTGAAGGCCAAATCACATATCGTGATACAACATGAAATAGTATCGAAATATTGGTAAAAATGAATATATTTCCGTAATATCAAACTACATGAAAAACGTGAAAAAAGTCACTATTTAACCATATTTGAGGATTTTAACTTCAAATCATAGAGCGAGGTTTCGTATTATTTAGATCCAAGAAAAGACATATGACAATGTTGTTTCCAATACAAATGATAAAAATCAATGTGTTTTTATTAGAATTAACTAAAATGTTCCTGATTTTCCGTTTATATTACCGATGGAAGATGTACACGTAAAACCGCTCTATTCCAACTGAAACGTCGATATATGCAATAAAAACCGAACTTCTCCCCTTTTCAATATCTTACTCAGTATTTTAACGAGAAACAAATAGATGATTGAAAATGAAGTATTTAAGGTTATTATCTAATCAATTATGTGTTTGCATCATTTTTATCGTATATATATGAAGTAATACCCATGGACTGAAAATTCACAAAAACTTGGAAAACGGCAAAATATTGCCTAATTCGATGATATTTTGTTTAAATCAAATAAAGGAAAAGGGGATGATAAACGTCAAAATATTGCTAAATTCGATGATTTTTCGTACGAAACAAAATGCAAGAAAACTTGCTTAAAATGCAATATTATGCGAAATTCTGAGATATGAAGGCCAAATCACATATCGTGATACTACTTGAAATAGTATCGAAATATTGGTAAAAATGAATATATTTGCATAATATCAAACTACATGAATAACGTGAAAAAGTCACTATTTTACCATATTTGAGAATTTTACCTTCATATCATAGAGCGAGGTTTCGTATTATTTAGATCCAAGAAAAGACATGACAATGCTGTTTCCAATACAAATGATAAAAAACAATGTGTTTTCATTAGAATTAACTAAAATGTTCCTGATTTTCCGTTTATATTACCGATGGATGATGTTCACGAAAATCGCTCTATTCCGGCTGAAACGTCGATATATGCAATAAAAACAGAACTTCTCCCCTTTTCAATATCTTACTCAGTATTTTAACGAGAAACAAATAGATGATTGAAAATGAAGTATTTAAGGTTATTATCTAATCAATTATGTGTTTGCATAATTTTTATCGCATATATATAAATTAATACCCATGACGGAAAATTCACAAAAACGTTGAAAACTGCAAAATATTGCCTAATTCGATGATATTTTGTTTAAATCACATGAAGGAAAAGGAGATGATACACGTCAAAATATTGCTAATATGATTTTTCGTACGAAACAAAATGCAAGAAAACTTGCTTAAAATGCAATATTATGCGAAATTCTGAGATTTGAAGGCCAAATCACATATCGTGATACTACATGAAATAGTATCGAAATATTGGTAAAAATGAATATATTTACGTAATATCAAACTACATGAAAAACGTGAAAAAAGTCACTATTTAACCATATTTGAGGATTTTAACTTCAAATCATAGAGCGAGGTTTCGTATTATTTAGATCCAAGAAAAGACATATGACAATGTTGTTTCCAATACAAATGATAAAAATAAATGTTTTCATTAGAATTAACTAAAATGTTCCTGATTTTCCGTTTATATTACCGATGGAAAATGTACACGTAAAACCGCTCTAATCCGGCTGAAACGTCGATATATGCAATAAAAACCGAACTTCTCCCCTTTTCAATATCTTACTCAGTATTTTAACGAGAAAAAATTAGATGATTGAAAATGAAGTATTTAAGGTTATTATCTAATCAATTATGTGTTTGCATAATTTTTATCGTATATATATGAATTAATACCCATGGACTGAAAATTCACAAAAAGGTGGAAAACGGCAAAATATTGCCTAATTCGATGATATTTTATTTAAATCACATGAAGGAAAAGGGGATGATAAACGTCAAAATATTGGTAAATTCGATGATTTTTCGTACGAAACAAATTGCAAGAAAACTTGCTTAAAATGCAATATTATGCGAAATTCTGTGATTTCAAGGCCAAATCACATATCGTGATACTACATGAAACAGTATCGGAATATTGGTAAAAATGAATATATTTACGTAATATCAAACTACATGAAAAACGTGAAAAAAAGTCACTATTTAACCATATTTGAGGATTTTAACTTCAAATCATAGAGCGAGGTTTCGTATTATTTAGATCCAGGAAAAGACATATGACAATGTTTTCCAATACAAATGATAAAAATCAATGTGTTTTTATTAGAATTAACTAAAATGTTCCTGATTTTCCGTTTATATTACCGATGGAAGATGTACACGTAAAACCGCTCTATTCCAACTGAAACGTCGATTTATGTAATAAAAACCGAACTTCTCCCCTTTTCAATATCTTACTCAGTATTTTAACGAGAAACAAATAGATGATTGAAAATGAAGTTTTTAAGGTTATTATCTAATCAATTATGTGTTTGCATCATTTTTATCGTATATATATGAATTAATACCCATGGACTGAAAATTCACAAAAACGGCAAAATATTGCCTAATTCGATGATATTTTATTTAAATCACATGCAGGAAAAGGGGATGATAAACGTCAAAATATTGCTAAATATGATTTTTCGTACGAAACAAAATGCAAGAAAACTTGCTTAAAATGCAATATTATGCGAAATTCTGAGATTTGAAGGCCAAATCACATATCGTGATACTACATGAAATAGTATCGAAATATTGGTAAAAATGAATATATTTACGTAATATCAAATTACATGAAAAACGTGAAAAAAGTCACTATTTAACCATATTTGAGGATTTTAACTTCAAATCATAGAGCGAGGTTTCGTATTATTTAGATCCAAGAAAAGACATATGACAATGTTGTTTCCAATACAAATGATAAAAATCAATGTGTTTTTATTAGAATTAACTAAAATGTTCCTGATTTTCCGTTTATATTACCGATGGAAGATGTACACGTAAAACCGCTCTATTCCGGCTGAAACGTCGATATATGCAAAACCGAACCGAATAAAAACCGAACTTCTCCCCTTTTCAATATCTTACTCAGTATTTTAACGAGAAACAAATAGATGATTGAAAATGAAGTATTTAAGGTTATTATCTAATCAATTATGTGTTTGCATCATTTTTATCGTATATATATGAAGTAATACTCATGGACTGAAAATTCACAAAAACGTGGAAAACGGCAAAATATTGCCTAATTCGATGATATTTTGTTTAAATCACATGAAGGAAAAGGGGATGATAAACGTCAAAACATTGCTAAATTCGATGATTTTTCGTACGAAACAAATTGCAAGAAAACTTGCTTAAAATGCAATATTATGCGAAATTCTGTGATTTCAAGGCCAAATCACATATCGTGATACTACATGAAATAGTATCGGAATATTGATAAAAATGAATATATTTACGTAATATCAAACTACATGAAAAACGTGAAAAAAAGTCACTATTTAACCATATTTGAGGATTTTAACTTCAAATCATAGAGCGAGGTTTCGTATTATTTAGATCCAGGAAAAGACATATGACAATGTTGTTTCCAATACAAATGATAAAAATCAATGTGTTTTTATTAGAATTAACTAAAATGTTCCTGATTTTCCGTTTATATTACCGATGGAAGATGTACACGTAAAACCGCTCTATTCCGGCTGAAACGTCGATATATGCAAAACCGAACCGAATAAAAACCGAACTTCTCCCCTTTTCAATATCTTACTCAGTATTTTAACGAGAAACAAATAGATGATTGAAAATGAAGTATTTAAGGTTATTATCTAATCAATTATGTGTTTGCATCATTTTTATCGTATATATATGAAGTAATACTCATGGACTGAAAATTCACAAAAACGTGGAAAACGGCAAAATAATGCCTAATTCGATGATATTTTGTTTAAATCACATGAAGGAAAAGGGGATGATAAACGTCAAAACATTGCTAAATTCGATGATTTTTCGTACGAAACAAATTGCAAGAAAACTTGCTTAAAATGCAATATTATGCGAAATTCTGTGATTTCAAGGCCAAATCACATATCGTGATACTACATGAAATAGTATCGGAATATTGGTAAAAATGAATATATTTACGTAATATCAAACTACATGAAAAACGTGAAAAAAAGTCACTATTTAACCATATTTGAGGATTTTAACTTCAAATCATAGAGCGAGGTTTCGTATTATTTAGATCCAGGAAAAGACATATGACAATGTTGTTTCCAATACAAATGATAAAAATCAATGTGTTTTTATTAGAATTAACTAAAATGTTCATGATTTTCCGTTTATATTACCGATGGAAGATGTACACGTAAAACCGCTCTATTCCAACTGAAACGTCGATTTATGTAATAAAAACCGAACTTCTCCCCTTTTCAATATCTTACTCAGTATTTTAACGAGAAACAAATAGATGATTGAAAATGAAGTTTTTAAGGTTATTATCTAATCAATTATGTGTTTGCATCATTTTTATCGTATATATATGAATTAATACCCATGGACTGAAAATTCACAAAAACGTGGAAAACGGCAAAATATTGCCTAATTCGATGATACTTTATTTAAATCACATGCAGGAAAAGGGGATGATAAACGTCAAAATATTGCTAAATATGATTTTTCGTACGAAACAAAATGCAAGAAAACTTGCTTAAAATGCAATATTATGCGAAATTCTGAGATTTGAAGGCCAAATCACATATCGTGATACTACATGAAACAGTATCGAAATATTGGTTAAAATGAATATATTTACGTAATATCAAATTACATGAAAAACGTGAAAAAAGTCACTATTTAACCATATTTGAGGATTTTAACTTCAAATCATAGAGCGAGGTTTCGTATTATTTAGATCCAAGAAAAGACATATGACAATGTTGTTTCCAATACAAATGATAAAAATCAATGTGATTTTATTAGAATTAACTAAAATGTTCCTGATTTTCCGTTTATATTACCGATGGAAGATGTACACGTAAAACCGCTCTATTCCGGCTGAAACGTCGATATATGCAAAACCGAACCGAATAAAAACCGAACTTCTCCCCTTTTCAATATCTTACTCAGTATTTTAACGAGAAACAAATAGATGATTGAAAATGAAGTATTTAAGGTTATTATCTAATCAATTATGTGTTTGCATCATTTTTATCGTATATATATGAAGTAATACTCATGGACTGAAAATTCACAAAAACGTGGAAAACGGCAAAATATTGCCTAATTCGATGATATTTTGTTTAAATCACATGAAGGAAAAGGGGATGATAAACGTCAAAACATTGCTAAATTCGATGATTTTTCGTACGAAACAAATTGCAAGAAAACTTGCTTAAAATGCAATATTATGCGAAATTCTGTGATTTCAAGGCCAAATCACATATCGTGATACTACATGAAATAGTATCGGAATATTGGTAAAAATGAATATATTTACGTAATATCAAACTACATGAAAAACGTGAAAAAAAGTCACTATTTAACCATATTTGAGGATTTTAACTTCAAATCATAGAGCGAGGTTTCGTATTATTTAGATCCAGGAAAAGACATATGACAATGTTGTTTCCAATACAAATGATAAAAATCAATGTGTTTTTATTAGAATTAACTAAAATGTTCATGATTTTCCGTTTATATTACCGATGGAAGATGTACACGTAAAACCGCTCTATTCCAACTGAAACGTCGATTTATGTAATAAAAACCGAACTTCTCCCCTTTTCAATATCTTACTCAGTATTTTAACGAGAAACAAATAGATGATTAAAAATGAAGTTTTTAAGGTTATTATCTAATGTGTTTGCATCATTTTTATCGTATATATATGAATTAATACCCATGGACTGAAAATTCACAAAAACGGCAAAATATTGCCTAATTCGATGATATTTTATTTAAATCACATGCAGGAAAAGGGGATGATAAACGTCAAAATATTGCTAAATATGATTTTTCGTACGAAACAAAATGCAAGAAAACTTGCTTAAAATGCAATATTATGCGAAATTCTGAGATTTGAAGGCCAAATCACATATCGTGATACTACATGAAATAGTATCGAAATATTGGTAAAAATGAATATATTTACGTAATATCAAATTACATGAAAAACGTGAAAAAAGTCACTATTTAACCATATTTGAGGATTTTAACTTCAAATCATAGTGCGAGGTTTCGTATTATTTAGATCCAAGAAAAGACATATGACAATGTTGTTTCCAATACAAATGATAAAAATCAATGTGTTTTTATTAGAATTAACTAAAATGTTCCTGATTTTCCGTTTATATTACCGATGGAAGATGTACACGTAAAACCGCTCTATTCCAACTGAAACGTCGATTTATTTAATAAAAACCGAACTTCTCCCCTTTTCAATATCTTACTCAGTATTTTACCGAGAAACAAATAGATGATTGAAAATGAAGTTTTTAAGGTTATTATCTAATCAATTATGTGTTTGCATCATTTTTATCGTATATATATGAATTAATACCCATGGACTGAAAATTCACAAAAACGTGGAAAACCGCAAAATATTGCCTAATTCGATGATATTTTATTTAAATCACATGCAGGAAAAGGGGATGATAAACGTCAAAATATTGCTAAATTCGATGATTTTTCGTACGAAACAAAATGCAAGAAAACTTGCTTAAAATGAAATATTATGCGAAATTCTGTGATTTCAAGGCCAAATCACATATCGTGATACTACATGAAATAGTATCGGAATATTGGTAAAAATTAATATATTTACGTAATATCAAACTACATGAAAAACGTGAAAAAAGTCACTATTTAACCATATTTGAGGATTTTAATTTCAAATCATAGAGCGAGGTTTCGTATTATTTAGATCCAGGAAAAGACATATGACAATGTTGTTTCCAATACAAATGACAAAAATCAATGTGTTTTTATTAGAATTAACTAAAAAGTTCCTGATTTTCAGTTTATATTACCGATGGAAGATGTACACGTAAAACCGCTCTATTCCGGCTGAAACGTCGATATATGCAAAACCGAACCGAATAAAAACCGAACTTCTCCCCTTTTCAATATCTTACTCAGTATTTTAACGAGAAACAAATAGTTGATTGAAAATGAAGTATTTAAGGTTATTATCTAATCAATTATGTGTTTGCATCATTTTTATCGTATATATAATTAATTTATTTTTACCCATAGACTGAAAATTCACAAAAACGTGGAAAAACGGCAAAATATTGCCTAATTCGATGATATTTTGTTTAAATCAAATAAAGGAAAAGGGGATGATAAACGTCAAAATATTGCTAAATTCGATGATTTTTCGTACGAAACAAAATGAATGAAAACTTGCTTAAAATGCAATATTATGCGAAATTCTGAGTTTTAAAGGCCAAATCACATATCGTGATACTACATGAAATAGTATCGAAATATTGGTAAAAATGAATATATTTACGTAATATCAAACTACATGAAAAACGTGAAAAAAGTCACTATATAACCATATTTGAGGATTTTAAATTCAAGTCATAGAGCGAGGTTTCGTATTATTTAGATCCAAGAAAAGACATATGAGAATGTTGTTTCCAATACAAATGATAAAAATCAATGTGTTTTCATTAGAATTAATTAAAATGTTCCTGATTTTCCGTTTATATTACCGATGGAAGATGTACACGTAAAACCGCTCTATTCCGGCTGAAACGTCGATATATGCAATAAAAACAGAACTTCTCCCATTTTCAATATCTTACTCAGTATTTTAACGAAAAACAAATAGTTGATTGAAAATGAAGTATTTAAGGTTATTATCTAATCAATTATGTGTTTGCATCATTTTTATCGTATATATAATGAATTAATACCCATAGACTGAAAATTCACAAAAACGTGGAAAACGGCAAAATATTGCCTAATTCGATGATATTTTGTTTAAATCATATGAAGGAAAAGGGGATGATAAACGTCAAAATATTGCTAAATTCGATGATTTTTCGTACGAAACAAAATGCAAGAAAACTTGCTTAAAATGCAATATTATGAGAAATTATGAGATTTGAATTCCAAATCACATATCGTGATACTACATGAAATAGTATCGAAATATTGGTAAAAATGAATATATTTGCGTAATATCAAACTACATGATTAACGTGAAAAATTCACTATTTTACCATATTTGAGGATTTTACCTTCAAATCATAGAGCGAGGTTTCAGATTATTTAGTTCCAAGAAAGACATATGACAATGTTGTTTCCAATACAAATGTTAAAAAACAATGTGTTTTCATTAGAAATAACTAAAATGTTCTTGATTTTCCGTTTATATTAACGAGGGAAGATGTACACGTAAAACCGCTCTAATCCGGCTGAAACGTCGATATATGCAATAAAAACCGAACTTCTCCCCTTTTCAATATCTTACTCAGTATTTTAACGACAAACAAATAGATGATTGAAAACGAAGTATTTAAGGTTATTATCTAATCAATTATGTGTTTGCATCATTTTTATCGTATATATATGAATTAATACCCATGGACGGAAAATTCACAAAAACGTGGAAAACGGCAAAATATTGCCTAATTCGATGATATTTTGTTTAAATCACATGAAGGAAAAGGAGATGATAAACGTCAAAATATTGCTAAATTCGATGATTTTTAGTACGAAACAAAATGCATGAAAACTTGCTTAAAATGCAATATTATGCGAAATTCTGAGTTTTGAAGGCCAAATCACATATCGTGATACTACATGAAATAGTATCGAGATATTGGTAAAAATTAATATATTTACGTAATATCAAACTACATGAAAAACGTGAAAAAAATCACTATTTAACCATATTTGAGGATTTTAACTTCAAATAATAGAGCGAGGTTTCGTATTATTTAGATCCAAGAAAAGACATATGAGAATTTTGTTTCCAATACAAATGATAAAAATCAATGTGTTTTCATTAGAATTAACTAAAATGTTCCTGATTTTCCGTTTATATTACCGATTTAAGATATACACGTAAAACCGCTCTATTCCGGCTGAAACGTCGATATATGCAATAAAAACCGAACTTCTCCCCTTTTCAATATCTTACTCAGTATTTTAACGAGAAACACATAGTTGATTGAAAATGAAGTATTTAAGGTTATTATCTAATCAATTATGTGTTTGCATCATTTTTATCGTATATATAATGAATTAATACCCATAGACTGAAAATTCACAAAAACGTGGAAAAACGGCAAAATATTGCCTAATTCGATGATATTTTGTTTAAATCAAATAAAGGAAAAGGGGATGATAAACGTCAAAATATTGCTAAATTCGATGATTTTTCGTACGAAACAAAATGCAAGAAAACTTGCTTAAAATGCAATATTATGCAAAATTCTGAGATTTGAAGGCCAAATCACATATCGTGATACTACATGAAATAGTATCGAAATATTGGTAAAAATGAATATATTTGCGTAATATCAAACTACATGATTAACGTGAAAAAGTCACTATTGTACCATATTTGAGGATTTTACCTTCAAATCATAGAGCGAGGTTTCGTATTATTTAGTTCCAAGAAAAGACATATGACAATGTTGTTTCCAATACAAATGATAAAAAAAATGTGTTTTCATTAAAAATAACTAAAATGTTCTTGATTTTCCGTTTATATTACCGAGGGAAGGTGTACACGTAAAACCGCTCTAATCCTGCTGAAACGTCGATATATGCAATAAAAATCGAACTTCTCCCCTTTTCAATATCTTACTCAGTATTTTAACGACAAACAAATAGATGATTGAAAATGAAGTATTTAAGGTTATTATCTAATCAATTACGTGTTTGCATCATTTTTATCGTATATATATGAATTAATACCCATGGACGGAAAATTCACAAAAACGTGGAAAACGGTAAAATATTGACTAATTCGATGATATTTTGTTTAAATCACATGAAGGAAAAGGAGATGATAAACGTCAAAATATTGCTAAATTCGATGATTTTTCGTACGAAACAAAATGCAAGAAAACTTGCTTAAAATGCAATATTATGCGAAATTCTGAGTTTTGAAGGCCAAATCACATATCGTGATACTACATGAAATAGTATCGAAATATTGGTAAAAATGAATATATTTACGTAATATCAAACGACATGAAAAACGTGAAAAAAGTCACGATTTAACCATATTTCAGGATTTTAATTTCAAATCATAGAGCGAGGTTTCGTATTATTTAGATCCAAGAAAAGACATATGACAATGTTGTTTCCAATACAAATGATAAAAATCAATGTGTTTTCATTAGAATTAACTGAAATGTTCCTGATTTTCCGTTTATATTACCGATGGAAGATGTACACGAAAACCGCTCTATTCCGTCTGAAACGTCGATATATGCAATAAAATCAGAACTTCTGCCCCTTTCAATATCTTACTCAGTATTTTAACGAGAAAAAAATAGTTGATTGAAAATGAAGTATTTAAGGTTATTATCTAATCAATTATGTGTTTGCATCATTCTTATCGTATATATATGAATTAATACCCATGGACTAAAAATTAAAAAAAACGAGGAAAACGGCAAAATATTCCCTAATTCGATGATATTTTGTTTAAATCAAATAAAGAAAAAGGGGATGGTAAACGTCAAAATATTGCTAAATTCGATGTTTTTTCGTACGAAACAAAATGCAAGAAAACTTGCTTAAAATGCAATATTATGCGAAATTCTGAGATTTGAAGGCCAAATCACATATCGTGATACTACATGAAATAGTATCGAAATATTGGTAAAAATGAATATATTTACGTAATATCAAACTACATGAAAAACGTGAAAAAAGTCACGATTTAACCATATTTCAGGATTTTAATTTCAAATCATAGAGCGAGGTTTCGTATTTTTTAGATCCAAGAAAAGACATATGACAATGTTGTTTCCAATACAAATGATAAAAAACAATGTGTTTTCATTAGAATTAACTAAAATGTTCTTGATTTTCCGTTGATATTAACGAGGGAAGATGTACACGTAAAACCGCTCTAATCCGACTGAAACGTCGATATATGCAATAAAAACCGAACTTCTCCTCTTTTCAATATCTTACTCAGTATTTTAACGAGAAACAAATAGATGATTGAAAATGAAGTATTTAAGGTTATTATCTAATCAATTATGTGTTTGCATCATTTTTATCGTATATATAATGAATTAATACCCATGAACTGAAAATTCACAAAAACGTGGAAAACGGCAAAATATTGCCTAATTCGATGATATTTTGTTTAAATTCACATGAAGGAAAAGGGGATGATAAACGTCAAAATATTGCTAAATTCGATGATTTTTCGTACGGAACAAAATGCAAGAAAACTTGCTTAAAATGCAATATTATGCGAAATTCTGAGATTTGAAGGCCAAATCACATATCGTGATACTACATGAAATAGTATCGAAATATTGGTAAAAATGAATATATTTACGTAATATCAAACTACATGAAAAACGTGAAAAAAGTCACTATTTAACCATATTTGAGGATTTTAACTTCAAATCATAGAGCGAGGTTTCGTATTATTTAGATCCAAGAAAAGACATATGACAATGTTGTTTCCAATACAAATGATAAAAATAAATGTTTTCATTAGAATTAACTAAAATGTTCCTGATTTTCCGTTTATATTACCGATGGAAAATGTACACGTAAAACCGCTCTAATTCCGGCTGAAACGTCGATATATGCAATAAAAACAGAACTTCTCCCCTTTTCAATATCTTACTCAGTATTTTAACGAGAAAAAAATTAGATGATTGAAAATGAAGTATTTAAGGTTATTATCTAATCAATTATGTGTTTGCATCATTTTTATCGTATATATATGAATTAATACCCATGGACTGAAAATTCACAAAAATGTGGAAAACGGCAAAATATTGCCTAATTCGATGATATTTTATTTAAATCACATGAAGGAAAAGGGGATGATAAACGTCAAAATATTGGCTAAATTCGATGATTTTTCGTACGAAACAAATTGCAAGAAAACTTGCTTTAAATGCAATATTATGCGAAATTCTGTGATTTCAAGGCCAAATCACATATCGTGATACTACATGAAATAGTATCGGAATATTGGTAAAAATGAATATATTTACGTAATATCAAACTACATGAAAAACGTGAAAAAAAGTCACTATTTAACCATATTTGAGGATTTTAACTTCAAATCATAGAGCGAGGTTTCGTATTATTTAGATCCAGGAAAAGACATATGACAATGTTTTCCAATACAAATGATAAAAATCAATGTGTTTTTATTAGAATTAACTAAAATGTTCCTGATTTTCCGTTTATATTACCGATGGAAGATGTACACGTAAAACCGCTCTATTCCAACTGAAACGTCGATATATGTAATAAAAACCGAACTTCTCCCCTTTTCAATATCTTACTCAGTATTTTAACGAGAAACAAATAGATGATTGAAAATGAAGTTTTTAAGGTTATTATCTAATCAATTATGTGTTTGCATCATTTTTATCGTATATATATGAATTAATACCCATGGACTGAAAATTCACAAAAACGGCAAAATATTGCCTAATTCGATGATATTTTATTTAAATCACATGCAGGAAAAGGGGATGATAAACGTCAAAATATTGCTAAATATGATTTTTCGTACGAAACAAAATGCAAGAAAACTTGCTTAAAATGCAATATTATGCGAAATTCTGAGATTTGAAGGCCAAATCACATATCGTGATACTACATGAAATAGTATCGAAATATTGGTAAAAATGAATATATTTACGTAATATCAAATTACATGAAAAACGTGAAAAAAGTCACTATTTAACCATATTTGAGGATTTTAACTTCAAATCATAGAGCGAGGTTTCGTATTATTTAGATCCAAGAAAAGACATATGACAATGTTGTTTCCAATACAAATGATAAAAATCAATGTGTTTTTATTAGAATTAACTAAAATGTTCCTGATTTTCCGTTTATATTACCCATGGAAGATGTACACGTAAAACCGCTCTATTCCGGCTGACACGTCGATATATGCAATAAAAACCGAACTTCTCCCCTTTTCAATATCTTACTCAGTATTTTAACGAGAAACAAATAGATGATTGAAAATGAAGTATTTAAGGTTATTATCTAATCAATTATGTGTTTGCATCATTTTTATCGTATATATATGAAGTAATACTCATGGACTGAAAATTCACAAAAACGTGGAAAACGGCAAAATATTGCCTAATTCGATGATATTTTGTTTAAATCACATGAAGGAAAAGGGGATGATAAACGTCAAAATATTGCTAAATTCGATGATTTTTCGTTCGAAACAAAATGCAAGAAAACTCGCTTAAAATGCAATATTATGCGAAATTCTGAGATTTGAAGGCCAAATCACATATCGTGATACAACATGAAATAGTATCGAAATATTGGTAAAAATGAATATATTTCCGTAATATCAAACTACATGAAAAACGTGAAAAAAGTCACTATTTAACCATATTTGAGGATTTTAACTTCAAATCATAGAGCGAGGTTTCGTATTATTTAGATCCAAGAAAAGACATATGACAATGTTGTTTCCAATACAAATGATAAAAATCAATGTGTTTTTATTAGAATTAACTAAAATGTTCCTGATTTTCCGTTTATATTACCGATGGAAGATGTACACGTAAAACCGCTCTATTCCAACTGAAACGTCGATATATGCAATAAAAACCGAACTTCTCCCCTTTTCAATATCTTACTCAGTATTTTAACGAGAAACAAATAGATGATTGAAAATGAAGTATTTAAGGTTATTATCTAATCAATTATGTGTTTGCATCATTTTTATCGTATATATATGAAGTAATACCCATGGACTGAAAATTCACAAAAACTTGGAAAACGGCAAAATATTGCCTAATTCGATGATATTTTGTTTAAATCAAATAAAGGAAAAGGGGATGATAAACGTCAAAATATTGCTAAATTCGATGATTTTTCGTACGAAACAAAATGCAAGAAAACTTGCTTAAAATGCAATATTATGCGAAATTCTGAGATATGAAGGCCAAATCACATATCGTGATACTACTTGAAATAGTATCGAAATATTGGTAAAAATGAATATATTTGCATAATATCAAACTACATGATTAACGTGAAAAAAGTCACTATTTTACCATATTTGAGAATTTTACCTTCATATCATAGAGCGAGGTTTCGTATTATTTAGATCCAAGAAAAGACATGACAATGCTGTTTCCAATACAAATGATAAAAAACAATGTGTTTTCATTAGAATTAACTAAAATGTTCCTGATTATCCGTTTATATTACCGATGGATGATGTTCACGAAAATCGCTCTATTCCGGCTGAAACGTCGATATTTGCAATAAAAACAGAACTTCTCCCCTTTTCAATATCTTACTCAGTATTTTAACGAGAAACAAATAGATGATTGAAAATGAAGTATTTAAGGTTATTATCTAATCAATTATGTGTTTGCATAATTTTTATCGTATATATATAAATTAATACCCATGACGGAAAATTCACAAAAACGTTGAAAACTGCAAAATATTGCCTAATTCGATGATATTTTGTTTAAATCACATGAAGGAAAAGGAGATGATACACGTCAAAATATTGCTAAATATGATTTTTCGTACGAAACAAAATGCAAGAAAACTTGCTTAAAATGCAATATTATGCGAAATTCTGAGATTTGAAGGCCAAATCACATATCGTGATACTACATGAAATAGTATCGAAATATTGGTAAAAATGAATATATTTACGTAATATCAAACTACATGAAAAACGTGAAAAAAGTCACTATTTAACCATATTTGAGGATTTTAACTTCAAATCATAGAGCGAGGTTTCGTATTATTTAGATCCAAGAAAAGACATATGACAATGTTGTTTCCAATACAAATGATAAAAATAAATGTTTTCATTAGAATTAACTAAAATGTTCCTGATTTTCCGTTTATATTACCGATGGAAAATGTACACGTAAAACCGCTCTAATCCGGCTGAAACGTCGATATATGCAATAAAAACCGAACTTCTCCCCTTTTCAATATCTTACTCAGTATTTTAACGAGAAAAAATTAGATGATTGAAAATGAAGTATTTAAGGTTATTATCTAATCAATTATGTGTTTGCATCATTTTTATCGTATATATATGAATTAATACCCATGGACTGAAAATTCACAAAAAGGTGGAAAACGGCAAAATATTGCCTAATTCGATGATATTTTATTTAAATCACATGAAGGAAAAGGGGATGATAAACGTCAAAATATTGCTAAATTCGATGATTTTTCGTACGAAACAAATTGCAAGAAAACTTGCTTAAAATGCAATATTATGCGAAATTCTGTGATTTCAAGGCCAAATCACATATCGTGATACTACATGAAATAGTATCGGAATATTGGTAAAAATGAATATATTTACGTAATATCAAACTACATGAAAAACGTGAAAAAAAGTCACTATTTAACCATATTTGAGGATTTTAACTTCAAATCATAGAGCGAGGTTTCGTATTATTTAGATCCAGGAAAAGACATATGACAATGTTTTCCAATACAAATGATAAAAATCAATGTGTTTTTATTAGAATTAACTAAAATGTTCCTGATTTTCCGTTTATATTACCGATGGAAGATGTACACGTAAAACCGCTCTATTCCAACTGAAACGTCGATTTATGTAATAAAAACCGAACTTCTCCCCTTTTCAATATCTTACTCAGTATTTTAACGAGAAACAAATAGATGATTGAAAATGAAGTTTTTAAGGTTATTATCTAATCAATTATGTGTTTGCATCATTTTTATCGTATATATATGAATTAATACCCATGGACTGAAAATTCACAAAAACGGCAAAATATTGCCTAATTCGATGATATTTTATTTAAATCACATGCAGGAAAAGGGGATGATAAACGTCAAAATATTGCTAAATATGATTTTTCGTACGAAACAAAATGCAAGAAAACTTGCTTAAAATGCAATATTATGCGAAATTCTGAGATTTGAAGGCCAAATCACATATCGTGATACTACATGAAATAGTATCGAAATATTGGTAAAAATGAATATATTTACGTAATATCAAATTACATGAAAAACGTGAAAAAAGTCACTATTTAACCATATTTGAGGATTTTAACTTCAAATCATAGAGCGAGGTTTCGTATTATTTAGATCCAAGAAAAGACATATGACAATGTTGTTTCCAATACAAATGATAAAAATCAATGTGTTTTTATTAGAATTAACTAAAATGTTCCTGATTTTCCGTTTATATTACCCATGGAAGATGTACACGTAAAACCGCTCTATTCCGGCTGACACGTCGATATATGCAATAAAAACCGAACTTCTCCCCTTTTCAATATCTTACTCAGTATTTTAACGAGAAACAAATAGATGATTGAAAATGAAGTATTTAAGGTTATTATCTAATCAATTATGTGTTTGCATCATTTTTATCGTATATATATGAAGTAATACCCATGGACTGAAAATTCACAAAAACGTGGAAAACGGCAAAATATTGCCTAATTCGATGATATTTTGTTTAAATCACATGAAGGAAAAGGGGATGATAAACGTCAAAATATTGCTAAATTCGATGATTTTTCGTTACGAAACAAAATGCAAGAAAACTCGCTTAAAATGCAATATTATGCGAAATTCTGAGATTTGAAGGCCAAATCACATATCGTGATACTACATGAAATAGTATCGAAATATTGGTAAAAATGAATATATTTCCGTAATATCAAACTACATGAAAAACGTGAAAAAAGTCACTATTTAACCATATTTGAGGATTTTAACTTCAAATCATAGAGCGAGGTTTCGTATTATTTAGATCCAAGAAAAGACATATGACAATGTTGTTTCCAATACAAATGATAAAAATCAATGTGTTTTCATTAGAATTAACTAAAATGTTCCTGATTTTCCGTTTATATTACCGATGGAAGATGTACACGTAAAACCGCTCTATTCCGACTGAAACGTCGATATATGCAATAAAAACCGAACTTCTCCCCTTTTCAATATCTTACTCAGTATTTTAACGAGAAACAAATAGATGATTGAAAATGAAGTATTTAAGGTTATTATCTAATCAATTATGTGTTTGCATCATTTTTATCGTATATATATGAAGTAATACCCATGGACTGAAAATTCACAAAAACGTGGAAAACGGCAAAATATTGCCTAATTCGATGATATTTTGTTTAAATCACATAAAGGAAAAGGGGATGATAAACGTCAAAATATTGCTAAATTCGATGATTTTTCGTACGAAACAAAATGCAAGAAAACTTGCTTAAAATGCAATATTATGCGAAATTCTGAGATATGAAGGCCAAATCACATATCGTGATACTACATTGAAATAGTATCGAAATATTGGTAAAAATGAATATATTTACATAATATCAAACTACATGATTAAACGTGAAAAAGTCACTATTTACCATATTTGAGGATTTTACCTTCAATCATAGAGCGAGGTTTCGTATTATTTAGATCCAAGAAAAGACATATGACAATGCTGTTTCCAATACAAATGATAAAAACAATGTGTTTTCATTAGAATTAACTAAAATGTTCCTGATTTTCCGTTTATATTACCGATGGAATGATGTTACACGTAAAATCCGCTCTATTCCGGCTGAAACGTCGATATATGCAATAAAAACAGAACTTCTCCCCTTTTCAATATCTTACTCAGTATTTTAACGAGAAACAAATAGATGATTGAAAATTAAGTATTTAAGGTTATTATCTAATCAATTATGTGTTTGCATAATTTTTATCGTATATATATGAATTAATACCCATGGACTGAAAGTTCACAAAAACGTGGAAAACTGCAAAATATTGCCTAATTCGATGATATTTTGTATAAATCACATGAAGGAAAAGGAGATGATACACGTCAAAATATTGCTAATATGATTTTTCGTACGAAACAAAATGCAAGAAAACTTGCTTAAAATGCAATATTATGCGAAATTCTGAGATTTGAAGGCCAAATCACATATCGTGATACTACATGAAATAGTATCGAAATATTGGTAAAAATGAATATATTTACGTAATATCAAACTACATGAAAAACGTGAAAAAAGTCACTATTTAACCATATTTGAGGATTTTAACTTCAAATCATAGAGCGAGGTTTCGTATTATTTAGATCCAAGAAAAGACATATGACAATGTTGTTTCCAATACAAATGATAAAAATAAATGTTTTCATTAGAATTAACTAAAATGTTCCTGATTTTCCGTTTATATTACCGATGGAAAATGTACACGTAAAACCGCTCTAATCCGGCTGAAACGTCGATATATGCAATAAAAACCGAACTTCTCCCCTTTTCAATATCTTACTCAGTATTTTAACGAGAAAAAATTAGATGATTGAAAATGAAGTATTTAAGGTTATTATCTAATCAATTATGTGTTTGCATCATTTTTATCGTATATATATGAATTAATACCCATGGACTGAAAATTCACAAAAAGGTGGAAAACGGCAAAATATTGCCTAATTCGATGATATTTTATTTAAATCACATGAAGGAAAAGGGGATGATAAACGTCAAAATATTGCTAAATTCGATGATTTTTCGTACGAAACAAATTGCAAGAAAACTTGCTTAAAATGCAATATTATGCGAAATTCTGTGATTTCAAGGCCAAATCACATATCGTGATACTACATGAAATAGTATCGGAATATTGGTAAAAATGAATATATTTACGTAATATCAAACTACATGAAAAACGTGAAAAAAAGTCACTATTTAACCATATTTGAGGATTTTAACTTCAAATCATAGAGCGAGGTTTCGTATTATTTAGATCCAGGAAAAGACATATGACAATGTTTTCCAATACAAATGATAAAAATCAATGTGTTTTTATTAGAATTAACTAAAATGTTCCTGATTTTCTGTTTATATTACCGATGGAAGATGTACACGTAAAACCGCTCTATTCCAACTGAAACGTCGATTTATGTAATAAAAACCGAACTTCTCCCCTTTTCAATATCTTACTCAGTATTTTAACGAGAAACAAATAGATGATTGAAAATGAAGTTTTTAAGGTTATTATCTAATCAATTATGTGTTTGCATCATTTTTATCGTATATATATATGAATTAATACCCATGGACTGAAAATTCACAAAAACGGCAAAATATTGCCTAATTCGATGATATTTTATTTAAATCACATGCAGGAAAAGGGGATGATAAACGTCAAAATATTGCTAAATATGATTTTTCGTACGAAACAAAATGCAAGAAAACTTGCTTAAAATGCAATATTATGCGAAATTCTGAGATTTGAAGGCCAAATCACATATCGTGATACTACATGAAATAGTATCGAAATATTGGTAAAAATGAATATATTTACGTAATATCAAATTACATGAAAAACGTGAAAAAAGTCACTATTTAACCATATTTGAGGATTTTAACTTCAAATCATAGAGCGAGGTTTCGTATTATTTAGATCCAAGAAAAGACATATGACAATGTTGTTTCCAATACAAATGATAAAAATCAATGTGTTTTTATTAGAATTAACTAAAATGTTCCTGATTTTCCGTTTATATTACCCATGGAAGATGTACACGTAAAACCGCTCTATTCCGGCTGACACGTCGATATATGCAATAAAAACCGAACTTCTCCCCTTTTCAATATCTTACTCAGTATTTTAACGAGAAACAAATAGATGATTGAAAATGAAGTATTTAAGGTTATTATCTAATCAATTATGTGTTTGCATCATTTTTATCGTATATATATGAAGTAATACCCATGGACTGAAAATTCACAAAAACTTGGAAAACGGCAAAATATTGCCTAATTCGATGATATTTTGTTTAAATCAAATAAAGGGAAAAGGGGATGATAAACGTCAAAATATTGCTAAATTCGATGATTTTTCGTACAAAACAAAATGCAAGAAAACTTGCTTAAAATGCAATATTATTGGAAATTCTGAGATATGAAGGCCAAATCACATATCGTGATACTACTTGAAATAGTATCGAAATATTGGTAAAAATGAATATATTTGCATAATATCAAACTACATGATTAACGTGAAAAAGTCACTATTTTACCATATTTGAGAATTTTACCTTCATATCATAGAGCGAGGTTTCGTATTATTTAGATCCAAGAAAATACATGACAACGCTGTTTCCAATACAAATGATAAAAAACAATGTGTTTTCATTAGAATTAACTAAAATGTTCCTGATTTTCCGTTTATATTACCGATGGATGATGTTCACGAAAATCGCTCTATTCCGGCTGAAACGTCGATATATGCAATAAAAACAGAACTTCTCCCCTTTTCAATATCTTACTCAGTATTTTAACGAGAAACAAATAGATGATTGAAAATGAAGTATTTAAGGTTATTATCTAACCAATTATGTGTTTGCATAATTTTTATCGTATATATATAAATTAATACCCATGACGGAAAATTCACAAAAACGTTGAAAACTGCAAAATATTGCCTAATTCGATGATATTTTGTTTAAATCACATGAAGGAAAAGGAGATGATACACGTCAAAATATTGCTAATATGATTTTTCGTACGAAACAAAATGCAAGAAAACTTGCTTAAAATGCAATATTATGCGAAATTCTGAGATTTGAAGGCCAAATCACATATCGTGATACTACATGAAATAGTATCGAAATATTGGTAAAAATGAATATATTTACGTAATATCAAACTACATGAAAAACGTGAAAAAAGTCACTATTTAACCATATTTGAGGATTTTAACTTCAAATCATAGAGCGAGGTTTCGTATTATTTAGATCCAAGAAAAGACATATGACAATGTTGTTTCCAATACAAATGATAAAAATCAATGTGTTTTCATTAGAATTAACTAAAAAGTTCCTGATTTTCCGTTTATATTACTCATGGAAGATGTACACGTAAAACCGCTCTATTCCGGCTGACACGTCGATATATGCAATAAAAACCGAACTTCTCCCCTTTTCAATATCTTACTCAGTATTTTAACGAGAAACAAATAGATGATTGAAAATGAAGTATTTAAGGTTATTATCTAATCAATTATGTGTTTGCATCATTTTTATCGTATATATATGAATTAATACCCATGGACTGAAAATTCACAAAAACGTGGAAAACGGCAAAATATTGCCTAATTCGATGATATTTTATTTAAATCACATGCAGGAAAAGTGGATGATAAACGTCAAAATATTGCTAAATATGATTTTTCGTACGAAACAAAATGCAAGAAAACTTGCTTAAAATGCAATATTATGCGAAATTCTGAGATTTGAAGGCCAAATCACATATCGTGATACTACATGAAATAGTATCGAAATATTGGTAAAAATGAATATATTTACGTAATATCAAACTACATGAAAAACGTGAAAAAAGTCACTATTTAACCATATTTGAGGATTTTAACTTCAAATCATAGAGCGAGGTTTCGTATTATTTAGATCCAAGAAAAGACATATGACAATGTTGTTTCCAATACAAATGATAAAAATCAATGTGTTTTCATTAGAATTAACTAAAAAGTTCCTGATTTTCCGTTTATATTACTCATGGAAGATGTACACGTAAAACCGCTCTATTCCGGCTGACACGTCGATATATGCAATAAAAACCGAACTTCTCCCCTTTTCAATATCTTACTCAGTATTTTAACGAGAAACAAATAGATGATTGAAAATGAAGTATTTAAGGTTATTATCTAATCAATTATGTGTTTGCATCATTTTTATCCTTTATATATGAAGTAATACTCATGGACTGAAAATTCACAAAAACGTGGAAAACGGCAAAATATTGCCTAATTCGATGATATTTTGTTTAAATCACATGAAGGAAAAGGGGATGATAAACGTCAAAACATTGCTAAATTCGATGATTTTTCGTACGAAACAAATTGCAAGAAAACTTGCTTAAAATGCAATATTATGCGAAATTCTGTGATTTCAAGGCCAAATCACATATCGTGATACTACATGAAATAGTATCGGAATATTGGTAAAAATGAATATATTTACGTAATATCAAACTACATGAAAAACGTGAAAAAAAGTCACTATTTAACCATATTTGAGGATTTTAACTTCAAATCATAGAGCGAGGTTTCGTATTATTTAGATCCAGGAAAAGACATATGACAATGTTGTTTCCAATACAAATGATAAAAATCAATGTGTTTTTATTAGAATTAACTAAAATGTTCATGATTTTCCGTTTATATTACCGATGGAAGATGTACACGTAAAACCGCTCTATTCCAACTGAAACGTCGATTTATGTAATAAAAACCGAACTTCTCCCCTTTTCAATATCTTACTCAGTATTTTAACGAGAAACAAATAGATGATTAAAAATGAAGTTTTTAAGGTTATTATCTAATCAATTATGTGTTTGCATCATTTTTATCGTATATATATGAATTAATACCCATGGACTGAAAATTCACAAAAACGTGGAAAACGGCAAAATATTGCCTAATTCGATGATATTTTATTTAAATCACATGCAGGAAAAGGGGATGATAAACGTCAAAATATTGCTAAATTCGATGATTTTTCGTACGAAACAAAATGCAAGAAAACTTGCTTAAAATGAAATATTATGCGAAATTCTGTGATTTCAAGGCCAAATCACATATCGTGATACTACATGAAATAGTATCGAAATATTGGTAAATATTAATATATTTACGTAATATCAAACTACATGAAAAACGTGAAAAAGTCACTATTTAACCATATTTGAGGATTTTAATTTCAAATCATAGAGCGAGGTTTCGTATTATTTAGATCCAGGAAAAGACATATGACAATGTTGTTTCCAATACAAATGACAAAAATCAATGTGTTTTTATTAGAATTAACTAAAAAGTTCCTGATTTTCCGTTTATATTACCGATGGAAGATGTACACGTAAAACCGCTCTATTCCGGCTGAAACGTCGATATATGCAAAACCGAACCGAATAAAAACCGAACTTCTCCCCTTTTCAATATCTTACTCAGTATTTTAACGAGAAACAAATAGATGATTGAAAATGAAGTATTTAAGGTTATTATCTAATCAATTATGTGTTTGCATCATTTTTATCGTATATATATGAAGTAATACTCATGGACTGAAAATTCACAAAAACGTGGAAAACGGCAAAATATTGCCTAATTCGATGATATTTTATTTAAATCACATGAAGGAAAAGGGGATGATAAACGTCAAAATATTGCTAAATTCGATGATTTTTCGTACGAAACAAAATGCAAGAAAACTTGCTTAAAATGCAATATTATGCGAAATTCTGAGATTTGAAGGCCAAATCACATATCGTGATACTACATGAAATAGTATCGAAATATTGGTAAAAATGAATATATTTGCATAATATCAAACTACATGATTACGTGAAAAAGTCACTATTTTACCATATTTGAGGATTTAACCTTCAAATCATAGAGCGAGGTTTCGTATTATTTAGATCCAAGAAAAGACATATGACAATGCTGTTTCCAATACAAATGATAAAAAAACAATGTGTTTTCATTAGAATTAACTAAAATGTTCCTGATTTTCCGTTTCTATTACCGATGGATGATGTACACGAAAATCGCTCTATTCCGGCTGAAACTTCGATATATGCAATAAAAACAGAATTTCTCCCCTTTTCAATATCTTACTCAGTATTTTAACGAGAAACAAATAGATGATTGAAAATGAAGTATTTAAGGTTATTATCTAATCAATTATGTGTTTGCATCATTTTTATCGTATATATATGAATGAATACCCATGGACTGAAAATTCACAAAAACGTGGAAAACGGCAAAATATTGCCTAATTCGATGATATTTTATTTAAATCACATGAAGGAAAAGGGGATGATGAACGTCAAAATATTGCTAAATTCGATGATTATGTGTACGAAACAAAATGCAAGAAAACTTGCTTAAAATGCAATATTATGCGAAATTCTGTGATTTCAAGGCCAAATCACATATAGTGATACTACATGAAATAGTATCGGAATATTGGTAAAAATGAATATATTTACGTAATATCAAACTAAATGAAAAACGTGAAAAAAGTCACTATTTAACCATATTTGAGGATTTTAACTTCAAATCATAGAGTGAGGTTTCGTATTATTTAGATCCAAGAAAAGACATATGACAATGCTGTTTCCAATACAAATGATAAAAAAACAATGTGTTTTCATTAGAATTAACTAAAATGTTCCTGATTTTCCGTTTATATTACCGATGGATGATGTACACGAAAATCGCTCTATTCCGGCTGAAACGTCGATATATGCAATAAAAACAGAACTTCTCCCCTTTTCAATATCTTACTCAGTATTTTAACGAGAAACAAATAGATGATTGAAAATGAAGTATTTAAGGTTATTATCTAATCAATTATGTGTTTGCATCATTTTTATCGTATATATATGAATTAATACCCATGGACTGAAAATTCACAAAAACGTGGAAAACGGCAAAATATTGCCTAATTCGATGATATTTTATTTAAATCACATGAAGGAAAAGGGGATGATGAACGTCAAAATATTGCTAAATTCGATGATTTTTCGTACGAAACAAAATGCAAGAAAACTTGCTTAAAATGCAATATTATGCGAAATTCTGTGATTTCAAGGCCAAATCACATATAGTGATACTACATGAAATAGTATCGGAATATTGGTAAAAATGAATATATTTACGTAATATCATACTACATGAAAAACGTGAAAAAGTCACTATTTAACCATATTTGAGGATTTTAACTTCAAATCATAGAGCGAGGTTTCGTATTATTTAGAGAAGACATATGACAATGCTGTTTCCAATACAAATGATAAAAAAACAATGTGTTTTCATTAGAATTAACTAAAATGTTCCTGATTTTCCGTTTATATTACCGATGGATGATGTACACGAAAATCGCTCTATTCCGGCTGAAACGTCGATATATGCAATAAAAACAGAACTTCTCTCCTTTTCAATATCTTACTCAGTATTTTAACGAGAAACAAATAGATGATTGAAAATGAAGTATTTAAGGTTATTATCTAATCAATTATGTGTTTGTATCATTTTTATCGTATATATATGAATTAATACCCATGGACTGAAAATTCACAAAAAACGTGGAAAACGGCAAAATATTGCCTAATTCGATGATATTTTATTTAAATCACATGAACGAAAAGGGGATGATAAACGTCAAAATATTGCTAAATTCGATGATTTTTCGTACGAAACAAAATGCAAGAAAACTTGCTTAAAATGCAATATTATGCGAAATTTTGTGATTTCAAGGCCAAATCACATATCGTGATACTACATGAAATAGTATCGAAATATTGGTAAAAATGAATATATTTACGTAATATCAAACTACATGAAAAACGTGAAAAAAGTCCTATTTAACCATATTTGCGGATTTTAACTTCAAATCATAGAGCGAGGTTTCGAATTATTTAGATCCAATAAAAGACATATGACAATGTTGTTTCCAATACAAATGATAAAAATCTATGTGTTTTTATTAGAATTAACTAAAATGTTCCTGATTTTCCGTTTATATTACCGATGGAAGATGTACACGTAAAACCGCTCTATTCCGGCTGAAACGTCGATATATGCAATAAAAACCGAACTTCTCCCCTTTTCTATATCTTACTCAGTATTTTAACGAGAAACAAATAGATGATTGAAAATGAAGTATTTAAGGTTATTATCTAATCAATTTTGTGTTTGCATCATTTTTATCGTATACATATTTACCCATGGACTGAAAATTACCCATGGAATTTTACCCATTACAAAAATTACCCATTACCCCATTACCCATGGACTGAAAATTCACAAAAACTTGGAAAACGGCAAAATATTGCCTAATTCGATGATATTTTGTTTAAATCAAATAAAGGAAAAGGGGATGATAAACGTCAAAATATTCCTAAATTTGATGATTTTTCGTATGAAACAAAATGCAAGAAAACTTGCTTAAAATGCAATATTATGCGAAATTCTGAGATTTGAAGGCCAAATCACATATCGTGATACTACATGAAATAGTATCGAAATATTGGTAAAAATGAATATATTTCCATAATATCAAACTACATGATTAACGTGAAAAAGTCACTATTTTACCATATTTGAGGATTTTACCTTCAAATCATAGAGCGAGGTTTCGTATTATTTAGATCCAAGAAAAGATATATGACAATGCTGTTTCCAATACAAATGATAAAAAAACAATGTGTTTTCATTAGAATTAACTAAAATGTTCCTGATTTTCCGTTTATATTACCGATGGATGATGTACACGAAAATCGCTCTATTCCGGCTGAAACGTCGATATATGCAATAAAAACAGAACTTCTCCCCTTTTCAATATCTTACTCAGTATTTTAACGAGAAACAAATAGATGATTGAAAATGAAGTATTTAAGGTTATTATCTAATCAATTATGTGTTTGCATCATTTTTATCGTATATATATGAAGTAATACCCATGGACTGAAAATTCACAAAAACTTGGAAAACGGCAAAATATTGCCTAATTCGATGATATTTTGTTTAAATCAAATAAAGGAAAAGGGGATGATAAACGTCAAAATATTGCTAAATTTGATGATTTTTCGTACGAAACAAAATGCAAGAAAACTTGCTTAAAATGCAATATTATGCGAAATTCTGAGATTTGAAGGCCAAATCACATATCGTGATACTACATGAAATAGTATCGAAATATTGGTAAAAATGAATATATTTGCATAATATCAAACTACATGATTAACGTGAAAAAGTCACTATTTTACCATATTTGAGGATTTTACCTTCAAATCATAGAGCGAGGTTTCGTATTATTTAGATCCAAGAAAAGACATATGACAATGCTGTTTCCAATACAAATGATAAAAAAACAATGTGTTTTCATTAGAATTAACTAAAATGTTCCTGATTTTCCGTTTCTATTACCGATGGATGATGTACACGAAAATCGCTCTATTCCGGCTGAAACTTCGATATATGCAATAAAAACAGAACTTCTCCCCTTTTCAATATCTTACTCAGTATTTTAACGAGAAACAAATAGATGATTGAAAATGAAGTATTTAAGGTTATTATCTAATCAATTATGTGTTTGTATCATTTTTATCGTATATATATGAATTAATACCCATGGACTGAAAATTCACAAAAAACGTGGAAAACGGAAAAATATTGCCTAATTCGATGATATTTTATTTAAATCACATGAACGAAAAGGGGATGATAAACGTCAAAATATTGCTAAATTCGATGATTTTTCGTACGAAACAAAATGCAAGAAAACTTGCTTAAAATGCAATATTATGCGAAATTTTGTGATTTCAAGGCCAAATCACATATCGTGATACTACATGAAATAGTATCGAAATATTGGTAAAAATGAATATATTTACGTAATATCAAACTACATGAAAAACGTGAAAAAAGTCACTATTTAACCATATTTGAGGATTTTAATTTCAAATCATAGAGCGAGGTTTCGTATTATTTAGATCCAGGAAAAGACATATGACAATGTTGTTTCCAATACAAATGACAAAAATCAATGTGTTTTTATTAGAATTAACTAAAAAGTTCCTGATTTTCCGTTTATATTACCGATGGAAGATGTACACGTAAAACCGCTCTATTCCGGCTGAAACGTCGATATATGCAAAACCGAACCGAATAAAAACCGAACTTCTCCCCTTTTCAATATCTTACTCAGTATTTTAACGAGAAACAAATAGATGATTGAAAATGAAGTATTTAAGGTTATTATCTAATCAATTATGTGTTTGCATCATTTTTATCGTATATATATGAATTAATACCCATGGACTGAAAATTCACAAAAACGTGGAAAACGGCAAAATATTGCCTAATTCGATGATATTTTATTTAAATCACATGAACGAAAAGGGGATGATGAACGTCAAAATATTGCTAAATTCGATGATTTTTCGTACGAAACAAAATGCAAGAAAACTTGCTTAAAATGCAATATTATGCGAAATTCTGTGATTTCAAGGCCAAATCACATATAGTGATACTACATGAAATAGTATCGGAATATTGGTAAAAATGAATATATTTACGTAATATCATACTACATGAAAAACGTGAAAAAAGTCACTATTTAACCATATTTGAGGATTTTAACTTCAAATCATAGAGCGAGGTTTCGTATTATTTAGATCCAAGAGAAGACATATGACAATGCTGTTTCCAATACAAATGATAAAAAAACAATGTGTTTTCATTAGAATTAACTAAAATGTTGATTTTCCGTTTATATTACCGATGGATGATGTACACGAAAATCGCTCTATTCCGGCTGAAACGTCGATATATGCAATAAAAACAGAACTTCTCTCCTTTTCAATATCTTACTCAGTATTTTAACGAGAAACAAATAGATGATTGAAAATGAAGTATTCAAGGTTATTATCTAATCAATTATGTGTTTGTATCATTTTTATCGTATATATATGAATTAATACCCATGGACTGAAAATTCACAAAAAACGTGGAAAACGGCAAAATATTGCCTAATTCGATGATATTTTATTTAAATCACATGAACGAAAAGGGGATGATAAACGTCAAAATATTGCTAAATTCGATGATTTTTCGTACGAAACAAAATGCAGGAAAACTTGCTTAAAATGCAATATTATGCGAAATTTTGTGATTTCAAGGCCAAATCACATATCGTGATACTACATGAAATAGTATCGAAATATTGGTAAAAATGAATATATTTACGTAATATCAAACTACATGAAAAACGTGAAAAAAGTCACTATTTAACCATATTTGCGGATTTTAACTTCAAATCATAGAACGAGGTTTCGAATTATTTAGATCCAATAAAAGACATATGACAATGTTGTTTCCAATACAAATGATAAAAATCTATGTGTTTTTATTAGAAATAACTAAAATGTTCCTGATTTTCCGTTTATATTACCGATGGAAGATGTACACGTAAAACCGCTCTATTCCGGCTGAAACGTCGATATATGCAATAAAAACCGAACTTCTCCCCTTTTCAATATCTTACTCAGTATTTTAACGAGAAACAAATAGATGATTGAAAATGAAGTATTTAAGGTTATTATCTAATCAATTTTGTGTTTGCATCATTTTTATCGTATACATATTTACCCATGGACTGAAAATTACCCATGGAATTTTACCCATTACAAAAATTACCCATTACCCCATTACCCA
This sequence comes from Procambarus clarkii, assembly GCF_040958095.1. Taxonomy (NCBI): domain Eukaryota; kingdom Metazoa; phylum Arthropoda; class Malacostraca; order Decapoda; family Cambaridae; genus Procambarus; species Procambarus clarkii. The sequence goes on from NC_091184.1 coordinate 43,179,743, forward strand.
TGGACTGAAAATTCACAAAAACTTGGAAAACGGCAAAATATTGCCTAATTCGATGATATTTTGTTTAAATCAAATAAAGGAAAAGGGGATGATAAACGTCAAAATATTGCTAAATTTGATGATTTTTCGTATGAAACAAAATGCAAGAAAACTTGCTTAAAATGCAATATTATGCGAAATTCTGAGATTTGAAGGCCAAATCACATATCGTGATACTACATGAAATAGTATCGAAATATTGGTAAAAATGAATATATTTCCATAATATCAAACTACATGATTAACGTGAAAAAGTCACTATTTTACCATATTTGAGGATTTTACCTTCAAATCATAGAGCGAGGTTTCGTATTATTTAGATCCAAGAAAAGATATATGACAATGCTGTTTCCAATACAAATGATAAAAAAACAATGTGTTTTCATTAGAATTAACTAAAATGTTCCTGATTTTCCGTTTATATTACCAATGGATGATGTACACGAAAATCGCTCCATTCCGGCTGAAACGTCGATATATGCAATAAAAACAGAACTTCTCCCCTTTTCAATATCTTACTCAGTATTTTAACGAAAAACAAATAGATGATTGAAAATGAAGTATTTAAGGTTATTATCTAATCAATTATGTGTTTGCATCATTTTTATCGTATATATATGAAGTAATACCCATGGACTGAAAATTCACAAAAACTTGGAAAACGGCAAAATATTGCCTAATTCGATGATATTTTGTTTAAATCAAATAAAGGAAAAGGGGATGATAAACGTCAAAATATTGCTAAATTTGATGATTTTTCGTACGAAACAAAATGCAAGAAAACTTGCTTAAAATGCAATATTATGCGAAATTCTGAGATTTGAAGGCCAAATCACATATCGTGATACTACATGAAATAGTATCGAAATATTGGTAAAAATGAATATATTTGCATAATATCAAACTACATGATTAACGTGAAAAAGTCACTATTTTACCATATTTGAGGATTTTACCTTCAAATCATAGAGCGAGGTTTCGTATTATTTAGATCCAAGAAAAGACATATGACAATGCTGTTTCCAATACAAATGATAAAAAAACAATGTGTTTTCATTAGAATTAACTAAAATATTCCTGATTTTCCGTTTCTATTACCGATGGATGATGTTCACGAAAATCGCTCTATTCCGGCTGAAACGTCGATATATGCAATAAAAACAGAACTTCTCCCCTTTTCAAAATCTTACTCAGTATTTTAACGAGAAACAAATAGATGATTGAAAATGAAGTATTTAAGGTTATTATCTAATCAATTATGTGTTTGTATCATTTTTATCGTATATATATGAATTAATACCCATGGACTGAAAATTCACAAAAAACGTGGAAAACGGCAAAATATTGCCTAATTCGATGATATTTTATTTAAATCACATGAACGAAAAGGGGATGATAAACGTCAAAATATTGCTAAATTCGATGATTTTTCGTACGAAACAAAATGCAAGAAAACTTGCTTAAAATGCAATATTATGCGAAATTTTGTGATTTCAAGGCCAAATCACATATCATGATACTACATGAAATAGTATCGGAATATTGGTAAAAATGAATATATTTACGTGATATCAAACTACATGAAAAACGTGAAAAAAGTCACTATTTAACCATATTTGCGGATTTTAACTTCAAATCATAGAGCGAGGTTTCGTATTATTTAGATCCAATAAAAGACATATGACAATGTTGTTTCCAATACAAATGATAAAAATCTATGTGTTTTTATTAGAATTAACTAAAATGTTCCTGATTTTCCGTTTATATTACCGATGGAAGATGTACACGTAAAACCGCTCTATTCCGGCTGAAACGTCGATATATGCAATAAAAACCGAACTTCTCCCCTTTTCAATATCTTACTCAGTATTTTAACGAGAAACAAATAGATGATTGAAAATGAAGTATTTAAGGTTATTATCTAATCAATTTTGTGTTTGCATCATTTTTATCGTATACATATTTACCCATGGACTGAAAATTACCCATGGAATTTTACCCATTACAAAAATTACCCATTACCCCATTACCCATGGACTGAAAATTCACAAAAACTTGGAAAACGGCAAAATATTGCCTAATTCGATGATATTTTGTTTAAATCACATGAAGGAAAAGGAGATGATAAACGTCAAAATATTACTAAATTCGATGATTTTTCGAACGAAACAAAATGCAAGAAAACTTGCTTAAAATGCAATATTATGCGAAATTTTGAGATTTGAAGGCCAAATCACATATCGTGATACTACATGAAATAGTATCGAAATATTGGTAAAAATGAATATATTTGCATATTATCAAACTACCTGATTAACGTGAAAAAGTCACTATTTTACCATATTTGAGGATTTTACCTTCAAATCATCGAGCGAGGTTTCGTATTATTTAGATCCAAGAAAAGACATATGACAATGCTGTTTCCAATAAAAATGATAAAAAACAATGTGTTTTCATTAGAATTAACTAAAATGTTCCTGATTTTCCGTTTATATTACCTATGGATGATGTACACGAAAATCGCTCTATTCCGGCAGAAACGTCGATATATGCAATAAAAACAGAACTTCTCCCCTTTTCAATATCTTACTCAGTATTTTAACGAGAAACAAATAGATGATTGAAAATGAAGTATTTAAGGTTATTATCTAATCAATTATGTTTGCATCATTTTTATCGTATATATATGAATTAATACCCATGGACTGAAAATTCACAAAAAACGTGGAAAACGGCAAAATATTGCCTAATTCGATGATATTTTATTTAAATCACATGAACGAAAAGGGGATGATAAACGTCAAAATATTGCTAAATTCGATGATTTTTCGTACGAAACAAAATGCAAGAAAACTTGCTTAAAATGCAATATTATGCGAAATTTTGTGATTTCAAGGCCAAATCACATATCGTGATACTACATGAAATAGTATCGGAATATTGGTAAAAATGAATATATTTACGTGATATCAAACTACATGAAAAACGTGAAAAAAGTCACTATTTAACCATATTTGCGGATTTTAACTTCAAATCATAGAGCGAGGTTTCGTATTATTTAGATCCAATAAAAGACATATGACAATGTTGTTTCCAATACAAATGATAAAAATCTATGTGTTTTTATTAGAATTAACTAAAATGTTCCTGATTTTCCGTTTATATTACCGATGGAAGATGTACACGTAAAACCGCTCTATTCCGGCTGAAACGTCGATATATGCAATAAAAACCGAACTTCTCCCCTTTTCAATATCTTACTCAGTATTTTAACGAGAAACAAATAGATGATTGAAAATGAAGTATTTAAGGTTATTATCTAATCAATTTTGTGTTTGCATCATTTTTATCGTATACATATTTACCCATGGACTGAAAATTACCCATGGAATTTTACCCATTACAAAAATTACCCATTACCCCATTACCCATGGACTGAAAATTCACAAAAACGTGGAAAACTGCAAAATATTGCCTAATTCGATGATATTTTGTTTAAATCACATGAAGGAAAAGGAGATGATAAACGTCAAAATATTGCTAAATATGATGATTTTTCGTACGAAACAAAATGCAAGAAAACTTGCTTAAAATGCAATATTATGCGAAATTCTGAGATTTGAAGGCCAAATCACATATCGTGATACTACATGAAATAGTATCGAAATATTGGTAAAAATGAATATATTTACGTAATATTAAACTACATGAAAAACGTGAAAAAAGTCACTATTTAACCATATTTGAGGATTTTAACTTCAAATCATAGAGCGAGGTTTCGTATTATTTAGATCCAAGAAAAGACATTGACAATGTTGTTTCCAATACAAATGATAAAAATCAATGTGTTTTCATTAGAATTAACTAAAATGTTCCTGATTTTCCGTTTATATTACCGATGGAAGATGTACACGAAAATCGCTCTATTCCGGCTGAAACGTCGATATATGCAATAAAAACAGAACTACTCCCCCTTTTAATATCTTACTCAGTATTTTAACTAGAAATAAATAGTTGATTGAAAATAAAGTATTTAAGGTTATTATCTAATCAATTATGTGTTTGCATCATTTTTATCGTATATATAATGAATTAATACCCATAAACTGAAAATTCCCAAAAATTTGGAAAAACGGCAAAATATTGCCTAATTTGATGATATTTTGTTTAAACCACATAAAGGAAAAGGTGGTGATAAACGTCAAAATATTGCTAAATTTGATGATTTTTCGTACGAAACAAAATGCAAGAAAACTTGCTTAAAAGGCAATATTATGCGAAATTCTGAGATATGAAGGCCAAATCACATATCGTGATACTACGTAAAATAGTATCGAAATATTGGTAAAAATGAATATATTTGCGTAATATCAAACTACATGATTAACGTGAAAAAGTCACTATTTTACCGTATTTGAGGTTTTTACCTTTAAATCATAGAGCGAGGTTTCGTAGTATTTAAGTCCAAGAAAAGACATATGACAATGTTGTTTCCAATACAAATGATAAAAAATAATGTGTTTTCATTAGAATTAACTAAAATGTTCTTGATTTTCCGTTTATATTACCGATGGAAGATGTACACGTAAAACCGCTCTAATCCGGCTGAAACGTCGATATATGCAATAAAAACCGAACTTCTCCCCTTTTCAATATCTTACTCAGTATTTTAACGAGAAAAAAATAGATGATTGAAAATGAAGTATTTAAGGTTATTATCTAATCAATTATGTGTTTGCATCATTTTTATCTCATATATATGAATTAATACCCATGGACTGAAAATTCACAAAAACGTGGAAAACGGCAAAATATTGCCTAATTCGATGATATTTTATTTAAATCACATGAAGGAAAAGGGGATGATAAACGTCAAAATATTGCTAAATTCGATGATTTTTCGTACGAAACAAAATGCAAGAAAACTTGCTTAAAATGCAATATTATGCGAAATTCTGTGATTTCAAGGCCAAATCACATATCGTGATACTACATGAAATAGTATCGAAATATTGGTAAAAATGAATATATTTACGTAATATCAAACTACATGAAAAACGTGAAAAAAGTCACTATTTAACCATATTTGAGGATTTTAACTTCAAATCATAGAGCGAGGTTTCGTATTATTTAGATCCAAGAAAAGACATATGACAATGTTGTTTCCAATACAAATGATAAAAATCAATGTGTTTTCATTAGAATTAACTAAAATGTTCTTGATTTTCCGTTTATATTACCGATGGAAGATGTACACGTAAAACCGCTCTAATCCGGCTGAAACGTCGATATATGCAATAAAAACCGAACTTCTCCCCTTTTCAATATCTTACTCAGTATTTTAACGAGAAACAAATAGATGATTGAGAATGAAGTATTTAAGGTTATTATCTAATCAATTATGTGTTTGCATCATTGTTATCGTATATATATGAAGTAATACCTATGGACGGAAAATTCACAAAAACGTGGAAAACTTCAAAATATTGCCTAATTCGATGATATTTTGTTTAAATCACATGAAGGAAAAGGGGATGAAAAACGTCAAAATATTGCTAAATTCGATGATTTTTCGTACGAAACAAAATGCAAGAAAACTTGCTTAAAATGCAATATTATGCGAAATTCTGAGATATGAAGGCCAAATCACATATCGTGATACTACATGAAATAGTATCGAAATATTGGTAAAAATGAATATATTTGCATATTATCAAACTACCTGATTAACGTGAAAAAGTCACTATTTTACCATATTTGGGGATTTTACCTTCAAATCATAGAGCGAGGTTTCGTATTATTTAGATCCAAGAAAAGACATATGACAATGCTGTTTCCAATACAAATGATAAAAAACAATGTGTTTTCATTAGAATTAACTAAAATGTTCCTGATTTTCCGTTTATATTACCGATGGATGATGTACACGAAAATCGCTCTATTCCGGCTGAAACGTCGATATATGCAATAAAAACAGAACTTCTCCCCTTTTCAATATCTTACTCAGTATTTTAACGAGAAAAAAATAGATGATTGAAAATGAAGTATTTAAGGTTATTATCTAATCAATTATGTGTTTGCATCATTTTTATCGTATATATATGAATTAATACCCATGGACTGAAAATTCACAAAAACGTGGAAAACGGCAAAATATTGCCTAATTCGATGATATTTTATTTAAATCACATGAAGGAAAAGGGGATGATAAACTTCAAAATATTGCTAAATTCGATGATTTTTCGTACGAAACAAAATGCAAGAAAATTTGCTTAAAATGCAATATTATGCGAAATTCTGTGATTTCAAGGCCAAATCACATATCGTGATACTACATGAAATAATATCGGAATATTGATAAAAATGAATATATTTACGTAATATCAAACTAAACGAAAAACGTGAAAAAAGTCACTATTTAACCATATTTGAGGATTTTAACTTCAAATCATAAAGCGAGGTTTCGTATTATTTAGATCCAAGAAAAGACATATGACAATGTTGTTTCCAATACAAATGATAAAAACCAATGTGTTTTCATTAGAATTAACTAAAATGTTCCTGATTTTCCGTTTATATTACCGATGGAAGATGTACACGAAAATCGCTCTATTCCGGCTGAAACGTCGATATATGTAATAAAAACAGAACTACTCCCCATTTTAATATCTTACTCAGTATTTTAACGAGAAAGAAATAGTTGATTGAAAATGAAGTATTTAAGGTTATTATCTAATCAATTATGTGTTTGCATCATTTTTATCGTATATATAATGAATTAATACCCATAAACTGAAAATTCACAAAAATTTGTAAAAACGGCAAAATATTGCCTAATTTGATGATATTTTGTTTAAATCAAAAAAAGGAAAAGGGGGTGATAAACGTCAAAATATTGCTAAATTTGATGATTTTTCGTACGAAACAAAATGCAAGAAAACTTGCTTAAAATGCAATATTATGCGAAATTCTGAGATTTGAAGGCCAAATCACATATCGTGATACTACATGAAATAGTATCGAAATATTGGTAAAAATGAATTTATTTGCATAATATCAAACTACATGATTAACGTGAAAAAGTCACTATTTTACCATATTTGAGGATTTTACCTTCAAATCATAGAGCGAGGTTTCGTATTATTTAGATCCAAGAAAAGACATATGACAATGCTGTTTCCAATACAAATGATAAAAAAACAATGTGTTTTCATTAGAATTAACTAAAATGTTCCTGATTTTCCGTTTCTATTACCGATGGATGATTTACACGAAAATCGCTCTATTCCGGCTGAAACTTCGATATATGCAATAAAAACAGAACTTCTCCCCTTTCCAATATCTTACTCAGTATTTTAACGAGAAACTAATAGATGATTGAAAATGAAGTATTTAAGGTTATTATCTAATCAATTATGTGTTTGCATCATTTTTATCGTATATATATGAATTAATACCCATGGACTGAAAATTCACAAAAACGTGGAAAACGGCAAAATATTGCCTAATTCGATGATATTTTATTTAAATCACATGAAGGAAAAGGGGATGATGAACGTCAAAATATTGCTAAATTCGATGATTTTTCGTACGAAACAAAATGCAAGAAAACTTGCTTAAAATGCAATATTATGCGAAATTCTGTGATTTCAAGGCCAAATCACATATAGTGATACTACATGAAATAGTATCGGAATATTGGTAAAAATGAATATATTTACGTAATATCATACTACATGAAAAACGTGAAAAAAGTCACTATTTAACCATATTTGAGGATTTTAACTTCAAATCATAGAGCGAGGTTTCGTATTATTTAGATCCAAGAAAAGACATATGACAATGCTGTTTCCAATACAAATGATAAAAAAACAATGTGTTTTCATTAGAATTAACTAAAATGTTCCTGATTTTCCGTTTATATTACCGATGGATGATGTACACGAAAATCGCTCTATTCCGGCTGAAACGTCGATATATGCAATAAAAACAGAACTTCTCCCCTTTTCAATATCTTACTCAGTATTTTAACGAGAAACAAATAGATGATTGAAAATGAAGTATTTAAGGTTATTATCTAATCAATTATGTGTTTGTATAATTTTTATCGTATATATATGAATTAATACCCATGGACTGAAAATTCACAAAAAACGTGGAAAACGGCAAAATATTGCCTAATTCGATGATATTTTATTTAAATCACATGAACGAAAAGGGGATGATAAACGTCAAAATATTGCTAAATTCGATGATTTTTCGTACGAAACAAAATGCAAGAAAACTTGCTTAAAATGCAATATTATGCGAAATTTTGTGATTTCAAGGCCAAATCACATATCGTGATACTACATGAAATAGTATCGGAATATTGGTCAAAATGAATATATTTACGTGATATCAAACTACATGAAAAACGTGAAAAAAGTCACTATTTAACCATATTTGCGGATTTTAACTTCAAATCATAGAGCGAGGTTTCGTATTATTTAGATCCAATAAAAGACATATGACAATGTTGTTTCCAATACAAATGATAAAAATCTATGTGTTTTTATTAGAATTAACTAAAATGTTCCTGATTTTCCGTTTATATTACCGATGGAAGATGTACACGTAAAACCGCTCTATTCCGGCTGAAACGTCGATATATGCAATAAAAACCGAACTTCTCCCCTTTTCAATATCTTACTCAGTATTTTAACGAGAAACAAATAGATGATTGAAAATGAAGTATTTAAGGTTATTATCTAATCAATTTTGTGTTTGCATCATTTTTATCGTATACATATTTACCCATGGACTGAAAATTACCCATGGAATTTTACCCATTACAAAAATTACCCATTACCCCATTACCCATGGACTGAAAATTCACAAAAACTTTGAAAACGGCAAAATATTGCCTAATTCGATGATATTTTGTTTAAATCAAATAAAGGAAAAGGGGATGATAAACGTCAAAATATTGCTAAATTTGATGATTTTTCGTATGAAACAAAATGCAAGAAAACTTGCTTAAAATGCAATATTATGCGAAATTCTGAGATTTGAAGGCCAAATCACATATCGTGATACTACATGAAATAGTATCGAAATATTGGTAAAAATGAATATATTTCCATAATATCAAACTACATGATTAACGTGAAAAAGTCACTATTTTACCATATTTGAGGATTTTACCTTCAAATCATAGAGCGAGGTTTCGTATTATTTAGATCCAAGAAAAGACATATGACAATGCTGTTTCCAATACAAATGATAAAAAAACAATGTGTTTTCATTAGAATTAACTAAAATGTTCCTGATTTTCCGTTTATATTACCGATGGATGATGTACACGAAAATCGCTCTATTCCGGCTGAAACGTCGATATATGCAATAAAAACAGAACTTCTCCCCTTTTCAATATCCTACTCAGTATTTTAACGAGAAACAAATAGATGATTGAAAATGAAGTATTTAAGGTTATTATCTAATCAATTATGTGTTTGCATCATTTTTATCGTATATATATGAAGTAATACCCATGGACTGAAAATTCACAAAAACTTGGAAAACGGCAAAATATTGCCTAATTCGATGATATTTTGTTTAAATCAAATAAAGGAAAAGGGGGATGATAAACGTCAAAATATTGCTAAATTTGATGATTTTTCGTACGAAACAAAATGCAAGAAAACTTGCTTAAAATGCAATATTATGCGAAATTCTGAGATTTGAAGGCCAAATCACATATCGTGATACTACATGAAATAGTATCGAAATATTGGTAAAAATGAATATATTTGCATAATATCAAACTACATGATTAACGTGAAAAAGTCACTATTTTACCATATTTGAGGATTTTACCTTCAAATCATAGAGCGAGGTTTCGTATTATTTAGATCCAAGAAAAGACATATGACAATGCTGTTTCCAATACAAATGATAAAAAAACAATGTGTTTTCATTAGAATTAACTAAAATGTTCCTGATTTTCCGTTTCTATTACCGATGGATGATGTACACAAAAATCGCTCTATTCCGGCTGAAACGTCGATATATGCAATAAAAACAGAACTTCTCCCCTTTTCAATATCTTACTCAGTATTTTAACGAGAAAAAAATAGATGATTGAAAATGAAGTATTTAAGGTTATTATCTAATCAATTATGTGTTTGCATCATTTTTATCGTATATATATGAATTAATACCCATGGACTGAAAATTCACAAAAACGTGGAAAACGGCAAAATATTGCCTAATTCGATGATATTTTATTTAAATCACATGAAGGAAAAGGGGATGATAAACTTCAAAATATTGCTAAATTCGATGATTTTTCGTACGAAACAAAATGCAAGAAAATTTGCTTAAAATGCAATATTATGCGAAATTCTGTGATTTCAAGGCCAAATCACATATCGTGATACTACATGAAATAATATCGGAATATTGATAAAAATGAATATATTTACGTAATATCAAACTAAACGAAAAACGTGAAAAAAGTCACTATTTAACCATATTTGAGGATTTTAACTTCAAATCACAAAGCGAGGTTTCGTATTATTTAGATCCAAGAAAAGACATATGACAATGTTGTTTCCAATACAAATGATAAAAATCAATGTGTTTTCATTAGAATTAACTAAAATGTTCCTGATTTTCCGTTTATATTACCGATGGAAGATGTACACGAAAATCGCTCTATTCCGGCTGAAACGTCGATATATGTAATAAAAACAGAACTACTCCCCCTTTTAATATCTTACTCAGTATTTTAACGAGAAAGAAATAGTTGATTGAAAATGAAGTATTTAAGGTTATTATCTAATCAATTATGTGTTTGCATCATTTTTATCGTATATATAATGAATTAATACCCATAAACTGAAAATTCACAAAAATTTGTAAAAACGGCAAAATATTGCCTAATTTGATGATATTTTGTTTAAATCAAAAAAAGGAAAAGGGGGTGATAAACGTCAAAATATTGCTAAATTTGATGATTTTTCGTACGAAACAAAATGCAAGAAAACTTGCTTAAAATGCAATATTATGCGAAATTCTGAGATTTGAAGGCCAAATCACATATCGTGATACTACATGAAATAGTATCGAAATATTGGTAAAAATGAATTTATTTGCATAATATCAAACTACATGATTAACGTGAAAAAGTCACTATTTTACCATATTTGAGGATTTTACCTTCAAATCATAGAGCGAGGTTTCGTATTATTTAGATCCAAGAAAAGACATATGACAATGCTGTTTCCAATACAAATGATAAAAAAACAATGTGTTTTCATTAGAATTAACTAAAATGTTCCTGATTTTCCGTTTCTATTACCGATGGATGATTTACACGAAAATCGCTCTATTCCGGCTGAAACTTCGATATATGCAATAAAAACAGAACTTCTCCCCTTTCCAATATCTTACTCAGTATTTTAACGAGAAACTAATAGATGATTGAAAATGAAGTATTTAAGGTTATTATCTAATCAATTATGTGTTTGTATCATTTTTATCGTATATATATGAATTAATACCCATGGACTGAAAATTCACAAAAACGTGGAAAACGGCAAAATATTGCCTAATTCGATGATATTTTATTTAAATCACATGAAGGAAAAGGGGATGATGAACGTCAAAATATTGCTAAATTCGATGATTTTTCGTACGAAACAAAATGCAAGAAAACTTGCTTAAAATGCAATATTATGCGAAATTCTGTGATTTCAAGGCCAAATCACATATAGTGATACTACATGAAATAGTATCGGAATATTGGTAAAAATGAATATATTTACGTAATATCATACTACATGAAAAAAGTGAAAAAAGTCACTATTTAACCATATTTGAGGATTTTAACTTCAAATCATAGAGCGAGGTTTCGTATTATTTAGATCCAAGAAAAGACATATGACAATGCTGTTTCCAATACAAATGATAAAAAAACAATGTGTTTTCATTAGAATTAACTAAAATGTTCCTGATTTTCCGTTTATATTACCGATGGATGATGTACACGAAAATCGCTCTATTCCGGCTGAAACGTCGATATATGCAATAAAAACAGAACTTCTCCCCTTTTCAATATCTTACTCAGTATTTTAACGAGAAACAAATAGATGATTGAAAATGAAGTATTTAAGGTTATTATCTAATCAATTATGTGTTTGTATCATTTTTATCGTATATATATGAATTAATACCCATGGACTGAAAATTCACAAAAAACGTGGAAAACGGCAAAATATTGCCTAATTCGATGATATTTTATTTAAATCACATGAAGGAAAAGGGGATGATGAACGTCAAAATATTGCTAAATTCGATGATTTTTCGTACGAAACAAAATGCAAGAAAACTTGCTTAAAATGCAATATTATGCGAAATTTTGTGATTTCAAGGCCAAATCACATATCGTGATACTACATGAAATAGTATCGGAATATTGGTCAAAATGAATATATTTACGTGATATCAAACTACATGAAAAACGTGAAAAAAGTCACTATTTAACCATATTTGCGGATTTTAACTTCAAATCATAGAGCGAGGTTTCGTATTATTTAGATCCAATAAAAGACATATGACAATGTTGTTTCCAATACAAATGATAAAAATCTATGTGTTTTTATTAGAATTAACTAAAATGTTCCTGATTTTCCGTTTATATTACCGATGGAAGATGTACACGTAAAACCGCTCTATTCCGGCTGAAACGTCGATATATGCAATAAAAACCGAACTTCTCCCCTTTTCAATATCTTACTCAGTATTTTAACGAGAAACAAATAGATGATTGAAAATGAAGTATTTAAGGTTATTATCTAATCAATTTTGTGTTTGCATCATTTTTATCGTATACATATTTACCCATGGACTGAAAATTACCCATGGAATTTTACCCATTACAAAAATTACCCATTACCCCATTACCCATGGACTGAAAATTCACAAAAACTTTGAAAACGGCAAAATATTGCCTAATTCGATGATATTTTGTTTAAATCAAATAAAGGAAAAGGGGATGATAAACGTCAAAATATTGCTAAATTTGATGATTTTTCGTATGAAACAAAATGCAAGAAAACTTGCTTAAAATGCAATATTATGCGAAATTCTGAGATTTGAAGGCCAAATCACATATCGTGATACTACATGAAATAGTATCGAAATATTGGTAAAAATGAATATATTTCCATAATATCAAACTACATGATTAACGTGAAAAAGTCACTATTTTACCATATTTGAGGATTTTACCTTCAAATCATAGAGCGAGGTTTCGTATTATTTAGATCCAAGAAAAGACATATGACAATGCTGTTTCCAATACAAATGATAAAAAAACAATGTGTTTTCATTAGAATTAACTAAAATGTTCCTGATTTTCCGTTTATATTACCGATGGATGATGTACACGAAAATCGCTCTATTCCGGCTGAAACGTCGATATATGCAATAAAAACAGAACTTCTCCCCTTTTCAATATCTTACTCAGTATTTTAACGAGAAACAAATAGATGATTGAAAATGAAGTATTTAAGGTTATTATCTAATCAATTATGTGTTTGCATCATTTTTATCGTATATATATGAAGTAATACCCATGGACTGAAAATTCACAAAAACTTGGAAAACGGCAAAATATTGCCTAATTCGATGATATTTTGTTTAAATCAAATAAAGGAAAAGGGGGATGATAAACGTCAAAATATTGCTAAATTTGATGATTTTTCGTACGAAACAAAATGCAAGAAAACTTGCTTAAAATGCAATATTATGCGAAATTCTGAGATTTGAAGGCCAAATCACATATCGTGATACTACATGAAATAGTATCGAAATATTGGTAAAAATGAATATATTTGCATAATATCAAACTACATGATTAACGTGAAAAAGTCACTATTTTACCATATTTGAGGATTTTACCTTCAAATCATAGAGCGAGGTTTCGTATTATTTAGATCCAAGAAAAGACATATGACAATGCTGTTTCCAATACAAACGATAAAAAAACAATGTGTTTTCATTAGAATTAACTAAAATGTTCCTGATTTTCCGTTTCTATTACCGATGGATGATGTACACGAAAATCGCTCTATTCCGGCTGAAACGTCGATATATGCAATAAAAACAGAACTTCTCCCCTTTTCAATATCTTACTCAGTATTTTAACGAGAAAAAAATAGATGATTGAAAATGAAGTATTTAAGGTTATTATCTAATCAATTATGTGTTTGCATCATTTTTATCGTATATATATGAATTAATACCCATGGACTGAAAATTCACAAAAACGTGGAAAACGGCAAAATATTGCCTAATTCGATGATATTTTATTTAAAGCACATGAAGGAAAAGGGGATGATAAACTTCAAAATATTGCTAAATTCGATGATTTTTCGTACGAAACAAAATGCAAGAAAATTTGCTTAAAATGCAATATTATGCGAAATTCTGTGATTTCAAGGCCAAATCACATATTGTGATACTACATGAAATAATATCGGAATATTGATAAAAATGAATATATTTACGTAATATCAAACTAAACGAAAAACGTGAAAAAAGTCACTATTTAACCATATTTGAGGATTTTAACTTCAAATCATAAAGCGAGGTTCCGTATTATTTAGATCCAAGAAAAGACATATGACAATGTTGTTTCCAATACAAATGATAAAAATCAATGTGTTTTCATTAGAATTAACTAAAATGTTCCTGATTTTCCGTTTATATTACCGATGGAATATGTACACGAAAATCGCTCTATTCCGGCTGAAACGTCGATATATGTAATAAAAACAGAACTACTCCCCCTTTTAATATCTTACTCAGTATTTTAACGAGAAAGAAATAGTTGATTGAAAATGAAGTATTTAAGGTTATTATCTAATCAATTATGTGTTTGCATCATTTTTATCGTATATATAATGAATTAATACCCATAAACTGAAAATTCACAAAAATTTGTAAAAACGGCAAAATATTGCCTAATTTGATGATATTTTGTTTAAATCAAAAAAAGGAAAAGGGGGTGATAAACGTCAAAATATTGCTAAATTTGATGATTTTTCGTACGAAACAAAATGCAAGAAAACTTGCTTAAAATGCAATATTATGCGAAATTCTGAGATTTGAAGGCCAAATCACATATCGTAATACTACATGAAATAGTATCGAAATATTGGTAAAAATGAATTTATTTGCATAATATCAAACTACATGATTAACGTGAAAAAGTCACTATTTTACCATATTTGAGGATTTTACCTTCAAATCATAGAGCGAGGTTTCGTATTATTTAGATCCAAGAAAAGACATATGACAATGCTGTTTCCAATACAAATGATAAAAAAACAATGTGTTTTCATTAGAATTAACTAAAATGTTCCTGATTTTCCGTTTATATTACCGATGGATGATGTACACGAAAATCGCTCTATTCCGGCTGAAACGTCGATATATGCAATAAAAACAGAACTTCTCCCCTTTTAAATATCTTAATCAGTATTTTAACGAGAAACAAATAGATGATTGAAAATGAAGTATTTAAGGTTATTATCTAATCAATTATGTGTTTGCATCATTTTTATCGTATATATATGAATTAATACCCATGGACTGAAAATTCACAAAAACGTTGAAAACGGCAAAATATTTCCTAATTCGATGATATTTTATTTAAATCACATGAAGGAAAAGGGGATGATGAACGTCAAAATATTGCTAAATTCGATGATTTTTCGTACGAAACAAAATGCAAGAAAACTTGCTTAAAATGCAATATTATGCGAAATTCTGTGATTTCAAGGCCAAATCACATATAGTGATACTACATGAAATAGTTTCGGAATATTGGTAAAAATGAATATATTTACGTAATATCATACTACATGAAAAACGTGAAAAAAGTCACTATTTAACCATATTTGAGGATTTTAACTTCAAATCATAGAGCGAGGTTTCGTATTATTTAGATCCAAGAAAAGACATATGACAATGCTGTTTCCAATACAAATGATAAAAAAACAATGTGTTTTCATTAGAATTAACTAAAATGTTCCTGATTTTCCGTTTATATTACCGATGGATGATGTACACGAAAATCGCTCTATTCCGGCTGAAACGTCGATATATGCAATAAAAACAGAACTTCTCCCCTTTTCAATATCTTACTCAGTATTTTAACAAGAAACAAATAGATGATTGAAAATGAAGTATTTAAGGTTATTATCTAATCAATTATGTGTTTGTATCATTTTTATCGTATATATATGAATTAATACCCATGGACTGAAAATTCACAAAAAACGTGGAAAACGGCAAAATATTGCCTAATTCGATGATATTTTATTTAAATCACATGAACGAAAAGGGGATGATAAACGTCAAAATATTGCTAAATTCGATGATTTTTCGTACGAAACAAAATGCAAGAAAACTTGCTTAAAATGCAATATTATGCGAAATTTTGTGATTTCAAGGCCAAATCACATATCGTGATACTACATGAAATAGTATCGGAATATTGGTAAAAATGAATATATTTACGTGATATCAAACTACATGAAAAACGTGAAAAAAGTCACTATTTAACCATATTTGCGGATTTTAACTTCAAATCATAGAGCGAGGTTTCGTATTATTTAGATCCAATAAAAGACATATGACAATGTTGTTTCCAATACAAATGATAAAAATCTATGTGTTTTTATTAGAATTAACTAAAATGTTCCTGATTTTCCGTTTATATTACCGATGGAAGATGTACACGTAAAACCGCTCTATTCCGGCTGAAACGTCGATATATGCAATAAAAACCGAACTTCTCCCCTTTTCAATATCTTACTCAGTATTTTAACGAGAAACAAATAGATGTTTGAAAATGAAGTTTTTAAGGTTATTATCTAATCAATTTTGTGTTTGCATCATTTTTATCGTATACATATTTACCCATGGACTGAAAATTACCCATGGAATTTTACCCATTACAAAAATTACCCATTACCCCATTACCCATGGACTAAAAATTCACAAAAACTTGGAAAACGGCAAAATATTGCCTAATTCGATGATATTTTGTTTAAATCAAATAAAGGAAAAGGGGATGATAAACGTCAAAATATTGCTAAATTTGATGATTTTTCGTATGAAACAAAATGCAAGAAAACTTGCTTAAAATGCAATATTATGCGAAATTCTGAGATTTGAAGGCCAAATCACATATCGTGATACTACATGAAATAGTATCGAAATATTGGTAAAAATGAATATATTTCCATAATATCAAACTACATGATTAACGTGAAAAAGTCACTATTTTACCATATTTGAGGATTTTACCTTCAAATCATAGAGCGAGGTTTCGTATTATTTAGATCCAAGAAAAGACATATGACAATGCTGTTTCCAATACAAATGATAAAAAAACAATGTGTTTTCATTAGAATTAACTAAAATGTTCCTGATTTTCCGTTTATATTACCGATGGATGATGTACACGAAAATCGCTCTATTCCGGCTGAAACGTCGATATATGCAATAAAAACAGAACTTCTCCCCTTTTCAATATCTTACTCAGTATTTTAACGAGAAACAAATAGATGATTGAAAATGAAGTATTTAAGGTTATTATCTAATCAATTATGTGTTTGCATCATTTTTATCGTATATATATGAAGTAATACCCATGGACTGAAAATTCACAAAAACTTGGAAAACGGCAAAATATTGCCTAATTCGATGATATTTTGTTTAAATCAAATAAAGGAAAAGGGGATGATAAACGTCAAAATATTGCTAAATTTGATGATTTTTCGTACGAAACAAAATGCAAGAAAACTTGCTTAAAATGCAATATTATGCGAAATTCTGAGATTTGAAGGCCAAATCACATATCGTGATACTACATGAAATAGTATCGAAATATTGGTAAAAATGAATATATTTGCATAATATCAAACTACATGATTAACGTGAAAAAGTCACTATTTTACCATATTTGAGGATTTTACCTTCAAATCATAGAGCGAGGTTTCGTATTATTTAGATCCAAGAAAAGACATATGACAATGCTGTTTCCAATACAAATGTTAAAAAAACAATGTGTTTTCATTAGAATTAACTAAAATGTTCCTGATTTTCCGTTTCTATTACCGATGGATGATGTACACGAAAATCGCTCTATTCCGGCTGAAACTTCGATATATGCAATAAAAACAGAACTTCTCCCCTTTTCAATATCTTACTCAGTATTTTAACGAGAAACAAATAGATGATTGAAAATGAAGTATTTAAGTTTATCTAATCAATTATGTGTTTTCATCATTTTTATCGTTTATATATGAATTAATACCCATGGACTGAAAATTCACAAAAACGTGGAAAACGGCAAAATATTGCCTAATTCGATGATATTTTATTTAAATCACATGAAGGAAAAGGGGATGATAAACGTCAAAATATTGCTAAATTCGATGATTTTTCGTACGAAACAAAATGCAAGAAAACTTGCTTAAAATGCAATATTATGCGAAATTCTGTGATTTCAAGGCCAAATCACATATAGTGATACTACATGAAATAGTATCGGAATATTGGTAAAAATGAATATATTTACGTAATATCAAACTACATGAAAAACGTGAAAAAAGTCACTATTTAACCATATTTGAGGATTTTAACTTCAAATCATAGAGCGAGGTTTCGTATTATTTAGATCCAAGAAAAGACATATGACAATGCTGTTTCCAATACAAATGATAAAAAAACAATGTGTTTTCATTAGAATTAACTAAAATGTTCCTGATTTTCCGTTTCTATTACCGATGGATGATGTACACGAAAATCGCTCTATTCCGGCTGAAACGTCGATATATGCAATAAAAACAGAACTTCTCCCCTTTTCAATATCTTACTCAGTATTTTAACGAGAAAAAAATAGATGATTGAAAATGAAGTATTTAAGGTTATTATCTAATCAATTATGTGTTTGCATCATTTTTATCGTATATATATGAATTAATACCCATGGACTGAAAATTCACAAAAACGTGGAAAACGGCAAAATATTGCCTAATTCGATGATATTTTATTTAAAGCACATGAAGGAAAAGGGGATGATAAACTTCAAAATATTGCTAAATTCGATGATTTTTCGTACGAAACAAAATGCAAGAAAATTTGCTTAAAATGCAATATTATGCGAAATTCTGTGATTTCAAGGCCAAATCACATATTGTGATACTACATGAAATAATATCGGAATATTGATAAAAATGAATATATTTACGTAATATCAAACTAAACGAAAAACGTGAAAAAAGTCACTATTTAACCATATTTGAGGATTTTAACTTCAAATCATAAAGCGAGGTTCCGTATTATTTAGATCCAAGAAAAGACATATGACAATGTTGTTTCCAATACAAATGATAAAAATCAATGTGTTTTCATTAGAATTAACTAAAATGTTCCTGATTTTCCGTTTATATTACCGATGGAAGATGTACACGAAAATCGCTCTATTCCGGCTGAAACGTCGATATATGTAATAAAAACAGAACTACTCCCCCTTTTAATATCTTACTCAGTATTTTAACGAGAAAGAAATAGTTGATTGAAAATGAAGTATTTAAGGTTATTATCTAATCAATTATGTGTTTGCATCATTTTTATCGTATATATAATGAATTAATACCCATAAACTGAAAATTCACAAAAATTTGTAAAAACGGCAAAATATTGCCTAATTTGATGATATTTTGTTTAAATCAAAAAAAGAAAAAGGGGGTGATAAACGTCAAAATATTGCTAAATTTGATGATTTTTCGTACGAAACAAAATGCAAGAAAACTTGCTTAAAATGCAATATTATGCGAAATTCTGAGATTTGAAGGCCAAATCACATATCGTGATACTACATGAAATAGTATCGAAATATTGGTAAAAATGAATTTATTTGCATAATATCAAACTACATGATTAACGTGAAAAAGTCACTATTTTACCATATTTGAGGATTTTACCTTCAAATCATAGAGCGAGGTTTCGTATTATTTAGATCCAAGAAAAGACATATGACAATGCTGTTTCCAATACAAATGATAAAAAAACAATGTGTTTTCATTAGAATTAACTAAAATGTTCCTGATTTTCCGTTTCTATTACCGATGGATGATGTACACGAAAATCGCTCTATTCCGGCTGAAACTTCGATATATGCAATAAAAACAGAACTTCTCCCCTTTTCAATATCTTACTCAGTATTTTAACGAGAAACAAATAGATGATTGAAAATGAAGTATTTAAGGTTATTATCTAATCAATTATGTGTTTGCATCATTTTTATCGTATATATATGAATTAATACCCATGGACTGAAAATTCACAAAAACGTGGAAAACGGCAAAATATTGCCTAATTCGATGATATTTTATTTAAATCACATGAAGGAAAAGGGGATGATGAACGTCAAAATATTGCTAAATTCGATGATTTTTCGTACGAAACAAAATGCAAGAAAACTTGCTTAAAATGCAATATTATGCGAAATTCTGTGATTTCAAGGCCAAATCACATATCGTGATACTACATGAAATAGTATCGGAATATTGGTAAAAATGAATATATTTACGTGATATCAAACTACATGAAAAACGTGAAAAAAGTCACTATTTAACCATATTTGCGGATTTTAACTTCAAATCATAGAGCGAGGTTTCGTATTATTTAGATCCAATAAAAGACATATGACAATGTTGTTTCCAATACAAATGATAAAAATCTATGTGTTTTTATTAGAATTAACTAAAATGTTCCTGATTTTCCGTTTATATTACCGATGGAAGATGTACACGTAAAACCGCTCTATTCCGGCTGAAACGTCGATATATGCAATAAAAACCGAACTTCTCCCCTTTTCAATATCTTACTCAGTATTTTAACGAGAAACAAATAGATGATTGAAAATGAAGTATTTAAGGTTATTATCTAATCAATTTTGTGTTTGCATCATTTTTATCGTATACATATTTACCCATGGACTGAAAATTACCCATGGAATTTTACCCATTACAAAAATTACCCATTACCCCATTACCCATGGACTGAAAATTCACAAAAACTTGGAAAACGGCAAAATATTGCCTAATTCGATGATATTTTGTTTAAATCAAATAAAGGAAAAGGGGATGATAAACGTCAAAATATTGCTAAATTTGATGATTTTTCGTATGAAACAAAATGCAAGAAAACTTGCTTAAAATGCAATATTATGCGAAATTCTGAGATTTGAAGGCCAAATCACATATCGTGATACTACATGAAATAGTATCGAAATATTGGTAAAAATGAATATATTTCCATAATATCAAACTACATGATTAACGTGAAAAAGTCACTATTTTACCATATTTGAGGATTTTACCTTCAAATCATAGAGCGAGGTTTCGTATTATTTAGATCCAAGAAAAGACATATGACAATGCTGTTTCCAATACAAATGATAAAAAAACAATGTGTTTTCATTAGAATTAACTAAAATGTTCCTGATTTTCCGTTTATATTACCGATGGATGATGTACACGAAAATCGCTCTATTCCGGCTGAAACGTCGATATATGCAATAAAAACAGAACTTCTCCCCTTTTCAATATCTTACTCAGTATTTTAACGAGAAACAAATAGATGATTGAAAATGAAGTATTTAAGGTTATTATCTAATCAATTATGTGTTTGCATCATTTTTATCGTATATATATGAATTAATACCCATGGACTGAAAATTCACAAAAACGTGGAAAACGGCAAAATATTGCCTAATTCGATGATATTTTATTTAAATCACATGAAGGAAAAGGGGGATGATAAACGTCAAAATATTGCTAAATTCGATGATTTTTCGTACGAAACAAAATGCAAGAAAACTTGCTTAAAATGCAATATTATGCGAAATTCTGTGATTTCAAGGCCAAATCACATATAGTGATACTACATGAAATAGTATCGGAATATTGGTAAAAATGAATATATTTACGTAATATCAAACTACATGAAAAACGTGAAAAAAGTCACTATTTAACCATATTTGAGGATTTTAACTTCAAATCAAAGAGCGAGGTTTCGTATTATTTAGATCCAAGAAAAGACATATGACAATGTTGTTTCCAATACAAATGATAAAAATCAATGTGTTTTCATTAGAATTAACTAAAATGTTCCTGATTTTTCGTTTATATTACCGATGGAAGATGTACACGTAAAACCGCTCTATTCCGGCTGAAACGTCGATATATGCAATAAAAACCGAACTTCTCCCCTTTTCAATATCTTACTCAGTATTTTAACGAGAAACAAATAGATGATTGAAAATGAAGTATTTAAGGTTATTATTTAATCAATTATGTGTTTGCATCATTTTTATCGTATATATATGAATTAATACCCATGGACGGAAAATTCACAAAAACGTGGAAAACGGCAAAATATTGCCTAATTCGATGATATTTTGTTTAAATCACATGAAGGAAAAGGAGATGATAAACGTCAAAATATTACTAAATTCGATGATTTTTCGAACGAAACAAAATGCAAGAAAACTTGCTTAAAATGCAATATTATGCGAAATTCTGAGATTTGAAGGCCAAATCACATATCGTGATACTACATGAAATAGTATCGAAATATTGGTAAAAATGAATATATTTGCATATTATCAAACTACCTGATTAACGTGAAAAAGTCACTATTTTACCATATTTGAGGATTTTACCTTCAAATCATCGAGCGAGGTTTCGTATTATTTAGATCCAAGAAAAGACATATGACAATGCTGTTTCCAATACAAATGATAAAAAACAATGTGTTTTCATTAGAATTAACTAAAATGTTCCTGATTTTCCGTTTATATTACCTATGGATGATGTACACGAAAATCGCTCTATTCCGGCAGAAACGTCGATATATGCAATAAAAACCGAACTTCTCCCCTTTTCAATATCTTACTCAGTATTTTAACGAGAAACAAATAGATGATTGAAAATAAAGTATTTAAGGTTATTATCTAATCAATTATGTGTTTGCATCATTTTTATCGTATATATAATGAATTAATACCCATAAACTGAAAATTCCCAAAAATTTGGAAAAACGGCAAAATATTGCCTAATTTGATGATATTTTGTTTAAACCACATAAAGGAAAAGGTGGTGATAAACGTCAAAATATTGCTAAATTGGATGATTTTTCGTACGAAACAAAATGCAAGAAAACTTGCTTAAAATGCAATATTATGCGAAATTCTGAGATATGAAGGCCAAATCACATATCGTGATACTACATAAAATAGTATCGAAATATTGGTAAAAATGAATATATTTGCGTAATATCAAACTACATGATTAACGTGAAAAAGTCACTATTTTACCGTATTTGAGGTTTTTACCTTTAAATCATAGAGCGAGGTTTCGTAGTATTTAGATCCAAGAAAAGACATATGACAATGTTGTTTCCAATACAAATGATAAAAAACAATGTGTTTTCATTAGAATTAAGTAAAATGTTCTTGATTTTCCGTTTATATTACCGATGGAAGATGTACACGTAAAACCGCTCTAATCCGGCTGAAACGTCGATATATGCAATAAAAACCGAACTTCTCCCCTTTTCAATATCTTACTCAGTATTTTAACGAGAAAAAAATAGATGATTGAAAATGAAGTATTTAAGGTTATTATCTAATCAATTATGTGTTTGCATCATTTTTATCTCATATATATGAATTAATACCCATGGACTGAAAATTCACAAAAACGTGGAAAACGGCAAAATATTGCCTAATTCGATGATATTTTATTTAAATCACATGAAGGAAAAGGGGATGATAAACGTCAAAATACTGCTAAATTCGATGATTTTTCGTACGAAACAAAATGCAAGAAAACTTGCTTAAAATGCAATATTATGCGAAATTCTGTGATTTCAAGGCCAAATCACATATCGTGATACTACATGAAATAGTATCGGAATATTGATAAAAATGAATATATTTACGTAATATCAAACTAAACGAAAAACGTGAAAAAAGTCACTATTTAACCATATTTGAGGATTTTAACTTCAAATCATAGAGCGAGGTTTCGTATTATTTAGATCCAAGAAAAGACATATGACAATGTTGTTTCCAATACAAATGATAAAAATCAATGTGTTTTCATTAGAATTAACTAAAATGTTCCTGATTTTCCGTTTATATTACCGATGGAAGAAGTACACGAAAATCGCTCTATTCCGGCTGAAACGTCGATATATGTAATAAAAACAGAACTACTCCCCCTTTTAATATCTTACTCAGTATTTTAACGAGAAAGAAATAGTTGATTGAAAATGAAGTATTTAAGGTTATTATCTAATCAATTATGTGTTTGCATCATTTTTATCGTATATATAATGAATTAATACCCATAAACTGAAAATTCACAAAAATTTGTAAAAACGGCAAAATATTGCCTAATTTGATGATATTTTGTTTAAATCAAAAAAAGGAAAAGGGGGTGATAAACGTCAAAATATTGCTAAATTTGATGATTTTTCGTACGAAACAAAATGCAAGAAAACTTGCTTAAAATGCAATATTATGCGAAATTCTGAGATTTGAAGGCCAAATCACATATCGTGATACTACATGAAATAGTATCGAAATATTGGTAAAAATTAATATATTTGCATAATATCAAACTACATGATTAACGTGAAAAAGTCACTATTTTACCATATTTGAGGATTTTACCTTCAAATCATAGAGCGAGGTTTCGTATTATTTAGATCCAAGAAAAGACATATGACAATGTTGTTTCCAATACAAATGATAAAAATCAATGTGTTTTCATTAGAATTAACTACAATGTTCCTGATTTTCCGTTTATATTACCGATGGAAGATGTACACGTAAAACCGCTCTATTCCGGCTGAAACGTCGATATATGCAATAAAAACCGAACTTCTCCCCTTTTCAATATCTTTCTCAGTATTTTAACGAGAAAAAAATAGATGATTGAAAATGAAGTATTTAAGGTTATTATCTAATCAATTATGTGTTTCCATCATTTTTATCGTATATATATGATTTAATACCCATGGACTGAAAATTCACAAAAACCTGGAAAACGGCAAAATATTGCCTAATTCGATGATATTTTATTTAAATCACATGAAGGAAAAGGGGATGATAAACATCAAAATATTGCTAAATTCGATGATTTTTCGTACGAAACAAAATGCAAGAAAATTTGCTTAAAATGCAATATTATGCGAAATTCTGTGATTTCAAGGCCAAATCACATATCGTGATACTACATGAAATAGTATCGGAATATTGGTAAAAATGAATATATTTACGTAATATCAAACTAAACGAAAAACGTGAAAAAGTCACTATTTAACAATATTTGAGGATTTTAACTTCAAATCATAAAGCGAGGTTTCGTATTATTTAGATCCAAGAAAAGACATATGACAATGTTGTTTCCAATACAAATGATAAAAATCAATGTGTTTTCATTAGAATTAACTAAAATGTTCCTGATTTTCCGTTTATATTACCGATGGAAGATGTACACGTAAAACCGCTCTATTCCGGCTGAAACGTCGATATATGCAATAAAAACCGAACTTCTCCCCTTTTCAATATCTTCCTCAGTATTTTAACGAGAAACAAATAGATGATTGAAAATGAAGTATTTAAGGTTATTATCTAATCAATTATGTGTTTGCATCATTTTTATCGTATATATAATGAATTAATACCCCTAAACTGAAAATTCACAAAAATGTGGAAAAACAGCAAAATATTGCCTAATTCGATGATATTTTGTTTAAATCAAATAAAGGAAAAGGGGATGATAAACGTCAAAATATTGCTAAATTCGATGATTTTTCGTACGAAACAAAATGCAAGAAAACTTGCTTAAAATGCAATATTATGCGAAATTCTGAGATTTGAAGGCCAAATCACATATCGTAATACTACATGAAATAGAATCGAAATATTGGTAAAAATGAATATATTTGCGTAATATCAAACTACATGATTAACGTGAAAAAGTCACTATTTTACCATATTTGAGGTTTTTACCTTCAAATCATAGAGCGAGGTTTCGTAGTATTTAGATCCAAGAAAAGACACATGACAATGCTGTTTCCAATACAAATGATAAAAAACAATGTGTTTTCATTAGAATTAACTAAAATGTTCCTGATTTTCCGTTTATATTACCGATGGATGATGTACACTTAAAACCGCTCTATTCCGGCTGAAACGTCGATATATGCAATAAAAACCGAACTTCTCCCGTTTTCAATATCTTACTCAGTATTTTAACGAGAAAAAAATAGATGATTGAAAATGAAGTATTTAAGGTTATTATCTAATCAATTATGTGTTTGCATCATTTTTATCGTATATATATGAATTAATACCCATGGACTGAAAATTCACAAAAACGTGGAAAACGGCAAAATATTGCCTAATTCGATGATATTTTATTTAAATCACATGAAGGAAAAGGGGATGATAAACTTCAAAATATTGCTAAATTCGATGATTTTTCGTACGAAACAAAATGCAAGAAAATTTGCTTAAAATGCAATATTATGCGAAATTCTGTGATTTCAAGGCCAAATCACATATCGTGATACTACATGAAATAGTATCGGAATATTGGTAAAAATGAATATATTTACGTAATATCAAACTAAACGAAAAACGTGAAAAAGTCACTATTTAACATTATTTGAGGATTTTAACTTCAAATCATAAAGCGAGGTTTCGTATTATTTAGATCCAAGAAAAGACATATGACAATGTTGTTTCCAATACAAATGATAAAAATCAATGTGTTTTCATTAGAATTAACTAAAATGTTCCTGATTTTCCGTTTATATTACCGATGGAAGATGTACACGTAAAACCGCTCTATTCCGGCTGAAACGTCGATATATGCAATAAAAACCGAACTTCTCCCCTTTTCAATATCTTCCTCAGTATTTTAACGAGAAACAAATAGATGATTGAAAATGAAGTATTTAAGGTTATTATCTAATCAATTATGTGTTTGCATCATTTTTATCGTATATATAATGAATTAATACCCCTAAACTGAAAATTCACAAAAATGTGGAAAAACAGCAAAATATTGCCTAATTCGATGATATTTTGTTTAAATCAAATAAAGGAAAAGGGGATGATAAACGTCAAAATATTGCTAAATTCGATGATTTTTCGTACGAAACAAAATGCAAGAAAACTTGCTTAAAATGCAATATTATGCGAAATTCTGAGATTTGAAGGCCAAATCACATATCGTAATACTACATGAAATAGAATCGAAATATTGGTAAAAATGAATATATTTGCGTAATATCAAACTACATGATTAACGTGAAAAAGTCACTATTTTACCATATTTGAGGTTTTTACCTTCAAATCATAGAGCGAGGTTTCGTAGTATTTAGATCCAAGAAAAGACACATGACAATGCTGTTTCCAATACAAATGATAAAAAACAATGTGTTTTCATTAGAATTAACTAAAATGTTCCTGATTTTCCGTTTACATTACCGATGGAAGATGTACACGTAAAACCGCTCTATTCCGGCTGAAACGTCGATATATGCAATAAAAACCGAACTTCTCCCCTTTTCAATATCTTTCTCAGTATTTTAACGAGAAAAAAATAGATGATTGAAAATGAAGTATTTAAGGTTATTATCTAATCAATTGTGTGTTTGCATCATTTTTATCGTATATATATGATTTAATACCCATGGACTGAAAATTCACAAAAACGTGGAAAACGGCAAAATATTGCCTAATTCGATGATATTTTATTTAAATCACATGAAGGAAAAGGGGATGATAAACGTCAAAATATTGCTAAATTCGATGATTTTTCGTACGAAACAAAATGCAAGAAAATTTGCTTAAATGCAATATTATGCGAAATTCTGTGATTTGAAGGCCAAATCACATATCGTGATACTACATGAAATAGTATCGGAATATTGGTAAAAATGAATATATTTACGTAATATCAAACTAAACGAAAAACGTGAAAAAGTCACTATTTAACAATATTTGAGGATTTTAACTTCAAATCATAAAGCGAGGTTTCGTATTATTTAGATCCAAGAAAAGACATATGACAATGTTGTTTCCAATACAAATGATAAAAATCAATGTGTTTTCATTAGAATTAACTAAAATGTTCCTGATTTTCCGTTTATATTACCGATGGAAGATGTACACGTAAAACCGCTCTATTCCGGCTGAAACGTCGATATATGCAATAAAAACCGAACTTCTCCCCTTTTCAATATCTTCCTCAGTATTTTAACGAGAAACAAATAGATGATTGAAAATGAAGTATTTAAGGTTATTATCTAATCAATTATGTGTTTGCATCATTTTTATCGTATATATAATGAATTAATACCCATAAACTGAAAATTCACAAAAATTTGGAAAAACGGTAAAATATTGCCTAATTTGATGATATTTTGTTTAAATCACATAAAGGAAAAGGGGGTGATAAACGTCAAAATATTGCTAAATTTGATGATTTTTCGTACGAAACAAAATGCAAGAAAACTTGCTTAAAATGCAATATTATGCGAAATTCTGAGATTTGAAGGCCAAATCACATATCGTGATACTACATGAAATAGTATCGAAATATTGGTAAAAATGAATATATTTGCATAATATCAAACTACATGATTAACGTGAAAAAGTCACTATTTTACCATATTTGAGGATTTTAACTTCAAATTATAGAGCGAGGTTTCGTATTATTTAGATCCAAGAA
Source organism: Procambarus clarkii (assembly GCF_040958095.1). Taxonomy (NCBI): domain Eukaryota; kingdom Metazoa; phylum Arthropoda; class Malacostraca; order Decapoda; family Cambaridae; genus Procambarus; species Procambarus clarkii. Next base: position 43,208,665 of record NC_091184.1, read on the forward strand.
AAGACATATGACAATGCTGTTTCCAATACAAATGATAAAAAACAATGTGTTTTCATTATAATTAACTAAAATGTTCCTGATTTTCCGTTTATATTACCGATGGATGATGTACACGTAAAACCGCTCTATTCCGGCTGAAACGTCGATATATGCAATAAAAACCGAACTTCTCCCCTTTTCAATATCTTACTCAGTATTTTAACGAGAAAAAAATAGATGATTGAAAATGAAGTATTTAAGGTTATTATCTAATCAATTATGTGTTTGCATCATTTTTATCGTATATATATGAATTAATACCCATGGACTGAAAATTCACAAAAACGTGGAAAACGGCAAAATATTGCCTAATTCGATGATATTTTATTTAAATCACATGAAGGAAAAGGGGATGATAAACTTCAAAATATTGCTAAATTCGATGATTTTTCGTACGAAACAAAATGCAAGAAAATTTGCTTAAAATGCAATATTATGCGAAATTCTGTGATTTCAAGGCCAAATCACATATCGTGATACTACATGAAATAGTATCGGAATATTGGTAAAAATGAATATATTTACGTAATATCAAACTAAACGAAAAACGTGAAAAAGTCACTATTTAACAATATTTGAGGATTTTAACTTCAAATCATAAAGCGAGGTTTCGTATTATTTAGATCCAAGAAAAGACATATGACAATGTTGTTTCCAATACAAATGATAAAAATCAATGTGTTTTCATTAGAATTAACTAAAATGTTCCTGATTTTCCGTTTATATTACCGATGGAAGATGTACACGTAAAACCGCTCTATTCCGGCTGAAACGTCGATATATGCAATAAAAACCGAACTTCTCCCCTTTTCAATATCTTCCTCAGTATTTTAACGAGAAACAAATAGATGATTGAAAATGAAGTATTTAAGGTTATTATCTAATCAATTATGTGTTTGCATCATTTTTATCGTATATATAATGAATTAATACCCCTAAACTGAAAATTCACAAAAATGTGGAAAAACAGCAAAATATTGCCTAATTCGATGATATTTTGTTTAAATCAAATAAAGGAAAAGGGGATGATAAACGTCAAAATATTGCTAAATTCGATGATTTTTCGTACGAAACAAAATGCAAGAAAACTTGCTTAAAATGCAATATTATGCGAAATTCTGAGATTTGAAGGCCAAATCACATATCGTAATACTACATGAAATAGAATCGAAATATTGGTAAAAATGAATATATTTGCGTAATATCAAACTACATGATTAACGTGAAAAAGTCACTATTTTACCATATTTGAGGTTTTTACCTTCAAATCATAGAGCGAGGTTTCGTAGTATTTAGATCCAAGAAAAGACACATGACAATGCTGTTTCCAATACAAATGATAAAAAACAATGTGTTTTCATTAGAATTAACTAAAATGTTCCTGATTTTCCGTTTATATTACCGATGGATGATGTACACGTAAAACCGCTCTATTCCGGCTGAAACGTCGATATATGCAATAAAAACCGAACTTCTCCCCTTTTCAATATCTTACTCAGTATTTTAACGAGAAAAAAATAGATGATTGAAAATGAAGTATTTAAGGTTATTATCTAATCAATTATGTGTTTGCATCATTTTTATCGTATATATATGAATTAATACCCATGGACTGAAAATTCACAAAAACGTGGAAAACGGCAAAATATTGCCTAATTCGATGATATTTTATTTAAATCACATGAAGGAAAAGGGGATGATAAACTTCAAAATATTGCTAAATTCGATGATTTTTCGTACGAAACAAAATGCAAGAAAATTTGCTTAAAATGCAATATTATGCGAAATTCTGTGATTTCAAGGCCAAATCACATATCGTGATACTACATGAAATAGTATCGGAATATTGATAAAAATGAATATATTTACGTAATATCAAACTAAACGAAAAACGTGAAAAAAGTCACTATTTAACCATATTTGAGGATTTTAACTTCAAATCATAGAGCGAGGTTTCGTATTATTTAGATCCAAGAAAAGACATATGACAATGTTGTTTCCAATACAAATGATAAAAATCAATGTGTTTTCATTAGAATTAACTAAAATGTTCCTGATTTTCCGTTTATATTACCGATGAAAGATGTACACGAAAATCGCTCTATTCCGGCTGAAACGTCGATATATGCATTAAAAACAGAACTACTCCCCCTTTCAATATCTTACTCATTATTTTAACGAGAATGAAATAATTGATTGAAGATGAAGTATTTAAGGTTATTATCTAATCAATTGTGTGTTTGCATAATTTTTATCGTATATATAATGAATTAATACCCATAAACTGAAAATTCACAAAAATTTGTAAAAACGGCAAAATATTGCCTAATTTGATGATATTTTGTTTAAATCAAAAAAAGGAAAAGGGGGTGATAAACGTCAAAATATTGCTAAATTTGATGATTTTTCGTACGAAACAAAATGCAAGAAAACTTGCTTAAAATGCAATATTATGCGAAATTCTGAGATTTGAAGGCCAAATCACATATCGTGATACTACATGAAATAGTATCGAAATATTGGTAAAAATGAATATATTTGCATAATATCAAACTACATGATTAACGTGAAAAAGTCACTATTTTACCATATTTGAGGATTTTACCTTCAAATCATTGAGCGAGGTTTCGTATTATTTAGATCCAAGAAAAGACATATGACAATGTTGTTTCCAATACAAATGATAAAAATCAATGTGTTTTCATTAGAATTAACTAAAATGTTCCTGATTTTCCGTTTATATTACCGATGGAAGATGTACACGTAAAACCGCTCTATTCCGGCTGAAACGTCGATATATTCAATAAAAACCGAACTTCTCCCCTTTTCAATATCTTACTCAGAAATTTTAACGAGAAAAAAATAGATGATTGAAAATGAAGTATTTAAGGTTATTATCTAATCAATTATGTGTTTGCATCATTTTTATCGTATATATATGAATTAATACCCATGGATTGAAAATTCACAAAAACGTGGAAAACGGCAAAATATTGCCTAATTCGATGATATTTTATTTAAATCACATGAAGGAAAAGTCGATGATATACGTCAAAATATTGCTAAATTCGATGATTTTTCGTACGAAACAAAATGCAAGAAAATTTGCTTAAAATGCAATATTATGCGAAATTCTGTGATTTCAAGGCCAAATCACATATCGTGATACAACATGAAATAGTATCGGAATATTGGTAAAAATGAATATATTTACGTAATATCAAACTAAACGAAAAACGTGAAAAAAGTCACTATTTAACCATATTTGAGGATTTTAACTTCAAATCATAAAGCGAGGTTTCGTATTATTTAGATCCAAGAAAAGACATATGACAATGTTGTTTCCATTACAAATGATAAAAATCAATGTGTTTTCATTAGAATTAACTAAAATGTTCCTGATTTTCCGTTTATATTACCGATGGAAGATGTACACGAAAATCGCTCTATGCCGGCTGAAACGTCGATATATGCAATAAAAACAGAACTACTCCCCCTTTCAATATCCTACTCAGTATTTTAACGAGAAAGAAATAGTTGATTGAAAATGAAGTATTTAAGGTTATTATCTAATAAATTATGTGTTTTCATCATTTTTATCGTATATATAATGAATTAATACCCATAAACTGAAAATTCACAAAAATTTGGAAAAACGGCAAAATATTGCCTAATTTGATGATATTTTGTTTAAATCACATAAAGGAAAAGGGGGTGATAAACGTCAAAATATTGCTAAATTTGATGATTTTTCGTACGAAACAAAATGCAAGAAAACTTGCTTAAAATGCAATATTATGCGAAATTCTGAGATTAGAAGGCCAAATCACTTATCGTGATACTACATGAAATAGTATCGAAATTTTGGTAAAAATGAATATATTTGCATAATATCAAACTACATGATTAACGTGAAAAAGTCACTATTTTACCATATTTGAGGATTTTAACTTCAAATCATAGAGCGAGGTTTCGTATTATTTAGATCCAAGAAAAGACATATGACAATGCTGTTTCCAATACAAATGATAAAAAACAATGTGTTTTCATTAGAATTAACTAAAATGTTCCTGATTTTCCGTTTATATTACCGATGGAAGATGTACACGTAAAACCGATCTAATCCGGCTGAAACGTCGATATATGCAATAAAAACCGAACTTCTCCCCTTTTCAATATCTTACTCAATATTTTAACGAGAAAAAAATAGATGATTGAAAATGAAGTATTTAAGGTTATTATCTAATCAATTATGTGTTTGCATCATTTTTATCGTATATATATGAATTAATACCCATGGACTGAAAATTCACAAAAACGTGGAAAACGGCAAAATATTGCCTAATTCGATGATATTTTATTTAAATCACATGAAGGAAAAGGGGATGATAAACGTCAAAATATTGCTAAATTCGATGATTTTTCGTACGAAACAAAATGCAAAAAATTTGCTTAAAATGCAATATTATGCGAAATTCTGTGATTTCAAGGCCAAATCACATATCGTGATACTACATGAAATAGTATCGGAATATTGGTAAAAATGAATATATTTACGTAATATCAAACTAAACGAAAAACGTGAAAAAAGTCACTATTTAACCATATTTGAGGATTTTAACTTCAAATCATAAAGCGAGGTTTCGCATTATTTAGATCCAAGAAAAGACATATGACAATGTTGTTTCCAATACAAATGATAAAAATCAATGTGTTTTCATTAGAATTAACTAAAATGTTCCTGATTTTCCGTTTATATTATCGATGGAAGATGTACACGAAAATCGCTCTATTCCGGCTGTAATGTCGATATATGCAATAAAAACAGAACTACTCCCCCTTTAAATATCCTACTCAGTATTTTAACGAGAAAGAAATAGTTGATTGAAAATGAAGTATTTAAGGTTATTATCTAATAAATTATGTGTTTGCATCATTTTTATCGTATATATAATGAATTATTACCCATAAACTGAAAATTCACAAAAATTTGGAAAAACGGCAAAATATTGCCTAATTTGATGATATTTTGTTTAAATCACATAAAGGAAAAGGGGGTGATAAACGTCAAAATATTGCTAAATTTGATGATTTTTCGTACGAAACAAAATGCAAGAAAACTTGCTTAAAATGCAATATTATGCGAAATTCTGAGATTAGAAGGCCAAATCACATATCGTGATACTACATGAAATAGTATCGAAATATTGGTAAAAATGAATATATTTGCATAATATCAAACTACATGATTAACGTGAAAAAGTCACTATTTTACCATATTTGAGGATTTTAACTTCAAATCATAGAGCGAGGTTTCGTATTATTTAGATCCAAGAAAAGACATATGACAATGCTGTTTCCAATACAAATGATAAAAAACAATGTGTTTTCATTAGAATTAACTAAAATGTTCCTGATTTTCCGTTTATATTACCGATGGAAGATGTACACGTAAAACCGATCTAATCCGGCTGAAACGTCGTTATATGCAATAAAAACCGAACTTCTCCCCTTTTCAATATCTTACTCAATATTTTAACGAGAAAAAAATAGATGATTGAAAATGAAGTATTTAAGGTTATTATCTAATCAATTATGTGTTTGCATCATTTTTATCGTATATATATGAATTAATACCCATGGACTGAAAATTCACAAAAACGTGGAAAACGGCAAAATATTGCCTAATTCGATGATATTTTATTTAAATCACATGAAGGAAAAGGGGATGATAAACGTCAAAATATTGCTAAATTCGATGATTTTTCGTACGAAACAAAATGCAAGAAAACTTGCTTAAAATGCAATATTATTCGAAATTCTGTGATTTCAAGGCCAAATCACATATCGTGATACAACATGAAATAGTATCGGAATATTGGTAAAAATGAATATATTTACGTAATATCAAACTACACGAAAAACCTGAGAAAAGTCACTATTTAACCATATTTGAGGATTTTAACTTCAAATCATAAAGCGAGGTTTCGTATTATTTAGATCCAAGAAAAGACATATGACAATGTTGTTTCCAATACAAATGATAAAAATCAATGTGTTTTCATTAGAATTAACTAAAATGTTCCTGATTTTCCGTTTATATTACCGATGGAAGATGTACACGAAAATCGCTCTATTCCGGCTGAAACGTCGATATATGCAATAAAAACAGAACTACTCCCCCTTTCAATATCCTACTCAGTATTTTAACGAGAAAGAAATAGTTGATTGAAAATGAAGTATTTAAGGTTATTATCTAATAAATTATGTGTTTGCATCATTTTTATGGTATATATAATGAATTAATACCCATAAACTGAAAATTCACAAAAATTTGGAAAAACGGCAAAATATTGCCTAATTTGATGATATTTTGTTTAAATCACATAAAGGAAAAGGGGGTGATAAACGTCAAAATATTGCTAAATTTGATGATTTTTCGTACGAAACAAAATGCAAGAAAACTTGCTTAAAATGCAATATTATGCGAAATTCTGAGATTTGAAGGCCAAATCACATATCGTGATACTACATGAAATAGTATCGAAATATTGGTAAAAATGAATATATTTGCATAATATCAAACTACATGATTAACGTGAAAAAGTCACTATTTTACCATATTTGAGGATTTTAACTTCAAATCATAGAGCGAGGTTTCGTATTATTTAGATCCAAGAAAAGACATATGACAATGCTGTTTCCAATACAAATGATAAAAAACAATGTGTTTTCATTAGAATTAACTAAAATGTTCCTGATTTTCCGTTTATATTACCGATGGAAGATGTACACGTAAAACCGATCTAATCCGGCTGAAACGTCGATATATGCAATAAAAACCGAACTTCTCCCCTTTTCAATATCTTACTCAATATTTTAACGAGAAAAAAATAGATGATTGAAAATGAAGTATTTAAGGTTATTATCTAATCAATTATGTGTTTGCATCATTTTTATCGTATATATATGAATTAATACCCATGGACTGAAAATTCACAAAAACGTGGAAAACGGCAAAATATTGCCTAATTCGATGATATTTTATTTAAATCACATGAAGGAAAAGGGGATGATAAACGTCAAAATATTGCTAAATTCTATGATTTTTCGTACGAAACAAAATGCAAGAAAACTTGCTTAAAATGCAATATTATTCGAAATTCTGTGATTTCAATGCCAAATCACATATCGTGATACTACATGAAATAGTATCGGAATATTGGTAAAAATGAATATATTTACGTAATATCAAACTACACGAAAAACGTGAGAAAAGTCACTATTTAACCATATATGAGGATTTTAACTTCAAATCATAAAGCGAGGTTTCGTATTATTTAGATCCAAGAAAAGACATATGACAATGTTGTTTCCAATACAAATGATAAAAATCAATGTGTTTTCATTAGAATTAACTAAAATGTTCCTGATTTTCCGTTTATATTACCGATGGAAGATGTACACGAAAATTGCTCTATTCCGGCTGAAACGTCGATATATGCAGTAAAAACAGAACTACTCCCCCGTTTAATATCTTACTCAGTATTTTAACGAGAAAGAAATAGTTGATTGAAAATGAAGTATTTAAAGTTATTATCTAATCAAATATTTGTTTGCATCATTTTTATCGTATATATAATGAATTAATACCCATAAACTGAAAATTCACAAAAATTTGGAAAAACGGCAAAATATTGCCTAATTTGATGATATTTTGTTTAAATCACATAAAGGAAAAGGGGATGATAAACGTCAAAATATTGCTAAATTTGATGATTTTTCGTACGAAACAAAATGCAAGAAAACTTGCTTAAAATGCAATATAAATCACATAAAATCCTTTATGTGATTAAAACAAAATATCATTGAATTAGGCAATATTTTGCCATTTTTACACGTTTTTGTGAATTTTCAGTCCATTGGTATTAATTCATATATATACGATAAAAATGATGCAAACACATAATTGATTAGATAATAACCTTAAATACTTCATTTTCAATCAACTATTTGTTTCTCGTTAAAATACTGAGTAAGATATTGAAAAGGGGAGAAGTTCTGTTTTTATTGCATATATCGACGTTTCAGTCGGAATAGAGCGATTTTCGTGTACATCATCCATCGGTAATATAAACGGAAAATCAGGAACATTTTAGTTAATTCTAATGAAAACACATTGTTTTTTATCATTTGTATTGGAAACAGCATTGTCATATGTCTTTTCTTGGATCTAAATAATATGAAACCTCGCTCTATGATTTGAAGGTAAAATCCTCAAATATGGTAAAATAGTGACTTTTTCACGTTAATCATGTAGTTTGATATTATGCAAATATATTCATTTTTTACCAATATTTCGATACTATTTCATGTAGTATCACGATATGTGATTTGGCCTTCAAATCTCAGAATTTTGCATAATATTGCATTTTAAGCAAGTTTTCTTGCATTTTGTTTCGTACGAAAAATCATCGAATTTAGCAATATTTTGTCGTTTATCATCCCCTTTTCCTTTACTTGATTTAAACAAAATATCATCGAATTAGGCAATATTTTGCCGTTTTTCCACATTTTTGTGAATTTTCAGTTTAGGGGTATTAATTCATTATATATACGATAAAAATGATGCAAACACATAATTGATTAGATAATAACCTTAAATACTTCATTTTCAATCATCTATTTTTTTCTTGTTAAAATACTGAGTAAGATACTAAGAAGGGGAGAAGTTCGGTTTTTATTGCATATATCGACGTTTCAGCCGGAATAGAGCGGTTTTACGTGTACATATTCCATCGGTAATATAAACGGAAAATCAGGAACATTTTAGTTAATTCTAATAAAAACACATTGATTTTTATCATTTGTATTGGAAACAACATTGTCATATGTCTTTTCTTGGATCTAAATAATACGAAACCTCGCTCTATGATTTGAAGTTAAAATCCTCAAATATGGTTAAATAGTGACTTTTTTCACGTTTTTCATGTAGTTTGATATTACGTAAATATATTCATTTTTACCAATATTTCGATACTATTTCATGTAGTATCACGATATGTGATTTGGCCTTCAAATCTCAGAATTTCGCATAATATTGCATTTTAAGCAAGTTTTCTTGCATTTTGTTTCGTACGAAAAATCATCGAATTTAGCAATATTTTGACGTTTATCATCCCCTTTTCCTTTATGTGATTAAAACAAAATATCATCGAATTAGGCAATATTTTGCCGTTTATCCACGTTTTGGTGAATTTTCAGTCTATGGGTATTAATTCATATATATACGATAAAAATGATGCAAACATATAATTGATTAGATAATAACCTTAAATACTTCATTTTCAATCATCTATTTGTTTCTCGTTAAAATACTGAGTAAGATATTGAAAAGGGGAGAAGTTCTGTTTTTATTGCATATATCGACGTTTCAGCCGTAATAGTGCGATTTTCGTGTACATCATCCATCGGTAATATAAACGGAAAAACAGGAACATTTTAGTTAATTCTAATGAAAACACATTGTTTTTTATCATTTGTATTGGAAACAGCATTGTCATATGTCTTTTCTTGGATCTAAATAATACGAAACCTCGCTCTATGATTTGAAGGTAAAATCCTCAAATATGGTAAAATAGTGACTTTTTCACGTTAATCATGTAGTTTGATATTATGCAAATATATTCATTTTTACCAATATTTCGATACTATTTCATGTAGTATCACGATATGTAATTTGGCCTTCAAATCTCAGAATTTCGCATAATATTGCATTTTAAGCAAGTTTTCTTGCATTTTGTTTCGCACGAAAAATCTTCAAATTTAGCAATATTTTGACGTTTATCATCCCCTTTTCCTTCATGTGATTTAAACAAAATATCATCAAATTGGGCAATATTTTGCCTTTTTCCATGTTTTTGTGAATTTTCAGTCTATGGGTATTAATTCATATATATACGATAAAAATGATGCAAACACATAATTGATTAGATAATAACCGTAAATACTTCATTTTCAATCATCTATTTGTTTCTCGTTAAAATACTGAGTAAGATATTGAAAAGGGGAGAAGTTCTGTTTTTATTGCATATATCGACGTTTCAGCCGGAATAGAGCGATTTTCGTGTACATCATCCATCGGTAATATAAACGGAAAATCAGGAACATTTAGTTAATTCTAATGAAAACACATTGTTTTTTATCATTTGTATTGGAAACAGCATTGTCATATGTCTTTTCTTGGATCTAAATAATACGAAACCTCGCTCTATGATTTGAAGGTAAAATCCTCAAATATGGTAAAATAGTGACTTTTTCACTTTAATCATGTAGTTTGATATTATGCAAATATATTCATTTTTTACCAATATTTCGATACTATTTCATGTAGTATCACGATATGTGATTTGGCCTTCAAATCTCAGAATTTCGCATAATATTGCATTTTAAGCAAGTTTTCTTGCATTTTGTTTCGTACGAAAAATCATCATATATAGCAATATTTTGACGTTTATCATCCCCTTTTCCTTTATGTGATTTAAACAAAATATCATCAAATTAGGCAATATTTGACCGTTTTTCCACATTTTTGTGAATTTTCAGTTTATGGGTAATAATTCATTATATATACGATAAAAATGATGCAAACACATAATTGACTAGATAATAACCTTAAATACTTCATTTTCAATCAACTATTTCTTTCTCGTTAAAATACTGAGTAAGATATTGAAAGGGGGAGAAGTTCTGATTTTATTGCATATATCGACGTTTCAGCCGGAATAGAGCGGTTTTCGTGTACATCTTCCATCGGTAATATAAACGTAAAATCAGGAACATTTTAGTTAATTCTAATGAAAACACATTGTTTTTTATCATTTGTATTGGAAACAGCATTGTCATATGTCTTTTCTTGGATCTAAATAATACGAAACCTCGCTCTATGATTTGAAGGTAAAATCCTCATATATGGTAAAATAGTGACTTTTTCACGTTAATCGTGTAGTTTGATATTATGCAAATATATTCATTTTTACCAATATTTCGATACTATTTCATGTAGAATCACGATATGTGATTTGGCCTTCAAATCCCAGAATTTCGTATAATATTGCATTTTAAGCAAGTTTTCTTGCATTTTGTTTCGTACGAAAAATCATCAAATTTAGCAATATTTTGACGTTTATCATCCACTTTTCCTTTATTTGATTTAAACAAAATATCATCGAATTAGGCAATATTTTGCCTTTTCCAAGTTTTTGTGAATTTTCAGTCCATGGGTATTACTTCATATATATACGATAAAAATGATGCAAACACATAATTGATTAGATAATAACCTTAAATACTTCATTTTCAATCATCTATTTGTTTCTCGTTAAAATACTGAGTAAGATACTGAAAAGGGGAGAAGTTCGGTTTTTATTGCATATATCGACGTTTCAGCCGGAATAGAGCGGTTTTACGTGTACATCTTCCATCGGTAATATAAACGGAAAATCAGGAACATTTTAGTTAATTCTAATGAAAAGACATTGATTTTTATCATTTGTATTGGAAACAACATTGTCATATGTCTTTTCTTGGATCTAAATAATACGAAACCTCGCTCTATGATTTGAAGTTAAAAGCCTCAAATATGGTTAAATAGTGACTTTTTTCACGCGTTTCATGTAGTTTGATATTACGGAAATATATTCATTTTTGCCAATATTTCGATACTATTTCATGTAGTATCACGATATGTGATTTGGCCTTCATATCTCAGAATTTCGCATAATATTGCATTTTAAGCAAGTTTTCTTGCATTTTGTTTCGTACGAAAAATCATCGAATTTAGCAATATTTTGATGTTTATCATCCCCTTTTTCTTTGTTTGATTTAAACAAAATATCATCGAATTAGGCAATATTTTGCCGTTTTTCCACATTTTTGCGAATTTTCAGTTTAGGGGTAATAATTCATTATATATACGATAAAAATGATGCAAACACATAATTGATTAGATAATAACCTTAAATACTTCATTTCAATCAACTATTTATTTCCCGTTAAAATACTGAGTAAGATATTGAAAAGGGAAGAAGTTCGGTTTTTATTGCATATATCGACGTTTCAGCCGGAATAGAGCGGTTTTACGTGTACATCTTCCATCGGTAATATAATCAGAAAATCAGGAACATTTTAGTTAATTCTAATGAAAACACATTGGTTTTTATCATTTGTATTGGAAACAACATTGTCATATGTCTTTTCTTGGATCTAAATAATACGAAACCTCGCTCTATGATTTGAAGTTAAAATCCTCAAATATGGTTATATAGTGACTTTTTTCATGTTTTTCATGTAGTTTGATATTACGTAAATATATTCATTTTTACCAATATTTCGATACTATTTCATGTAGTATCACGATATGTGATTTGGCCTTCAAATCTCAGAATTTCGCATAATATTTCATTTTAAGCAAGTTTTCTTGCATTTTGTTTCGTACGAAAAATCATCGAATTTAGCAATATTTTGACGTTTATCATCTCCTTTTCCTTCATGTGATTTAAACAAAATATCATCGAATTAGGCAATATTAAGCCGTTTTCCACGTTTTTGTGAATTTTCCGTCCATGGGTATTAATTCATATATATACGATAAAAATGATGCAAACACATAATTGATTAGATAATGACTTTAAATACTTCATTTTCAATCATCTATTTGTTTCTCGTTAAAATAGTGAGTAAGATATTGAAAAGGGGAGAAGTTCTGTTTTTATTGCATATATCGACGTTTCAGCCGGAATAGAGCGATTTTCGTGTACATCATCCATCGGTAATATAAACGGAAAATCTGGAACATTTTAGTTAATTCTAATGAAAACACATTGATTTTTATCATTTGTATTGGAAACAACTTTGTCATATGTCTTTTCTTGGATCTAAATAATACGAAACCTCGCTCTATGATTTGAAGTTAAAAGCCTCAAATATGGTTAAATAGTGACTTTTTTCACGCGTTTCATGTAGTTTGATATTACGGAAATATATTCATTTTTGCCAATATTTCGATACTATTTCATGTAGTATCACGATATGTAATTTGGCCTTCAAATCTCAGAATTTCGCATAATATTGCATTTTAAGCAAGTTTTCTTGCATTTTGTTTCGCACGAAAAATCTTCAAATTTAGCAATATTTTGACGTTTATCATCCCCTTTTCCTTCATGTGATTTAAACAAAATATCATCAAATTGGGCAATATTTTGCCTTTTTCCATGTTTTTGTGAATTTTCAGTCTATGGGTATTAATTCATATATATACGATAAAAATGATGCAAACACATAATTGATTAGATAATAACCGTAAATACTTCATTTTCAATCATCTATTTGTTTCTCGTTAAAATACTGAGTTAGATATTGAAAAGGGGAGAAGTTCTGTTTTTATTGCATATATCGACGTTTCAGCCGGAATAGAGCGATTTTCGTGTACATCATCCATCGGTAATATAAACGGAAAATCAGGAACATTTAGTTAATTCTAATGAAAACACATTGTTTTTTATCATTTGTATTGGAAACAGCAATGTCATATGTCTTTTCTTGGATCTAAATAATACGAAACCTCGCTCTATGATTTGAAGGTAAAATCCTCAAATATGGTAAAATAGTGACTTTTTCACTTTAATCATGTAGTTTGATATTATGCAAATATATTCATTTTTTACCAATATTTCGATACTATTTCATGTAGTATCACGATATGTGATTTGGCCTTCAAATCTCAGAATTTCGCATAATATTGCATTTTAAGCAAGTTTTCTTGCATTTTGTTTCGTACGAAAAATCATCATATATAGCAATATTTTGACGTTTATCATCCCCTTTTCCTTTATGTGATTTAAACAAAATATCATCAAATTAGGCAATATTTGGCCGTTTTTCCACATTTTTGTGAATTTTCAGTTTATGGGTAATAATTCATTATATATACGATAAAAATGATGCAAACACATAATTGACTAGATAATAACCTTAAATACTTCATTTTCAATCAACTATTTCTTTCTCGTTAAAATACTGAGTAAGATATTGAAAGGGGGAGAAGTTCTGATTTTATTGCATATATCGACGTTTCAGCCGGAATAGAGCGGTTTTCGTGTACATCTTCCATCGGTAATATAAACGTAAAATCAGGAACATTTTAGTTAATTCTAATGAAAACACATTGTTTTTTATCATTTGTATTGGAAACAGCATTGTCATATGTCTTTTCTTGGATCTAAATAATACGAAACCTCGCTCTATGATTTGAAGGTAAAATCCTCATATATGGTAAAATAGTGACTTTTTCACGTTAATCATGTAGTTTGATATTATGCAAATATATTCATTTTTACCAATATTTCGATACTATTTCATGTAGAATCACGATATGTGATTTGGCCTTCAAATCTCAGAATTTCGTATAATATTGCATTTTAAGCAAGTTTTCTTGCATTTTGTTTCGTACGAAAAATCATCAAATTTAGCAATATTTTGACGTTTATCATCAACTTTTCCTTTATTTGATTTAAACAAAATATCATCGATTTAGGCAATATTTTGCCTTTTCCAAGTTTTTGTGAATTTTCAGTCCATGGGTATTACTTCATATATATACGATAAAAATGATGCAAACACATAATTGATTAGATAATAACCTTAAATACTTCATTTTCAATCATCTATTTGTTTCTCGTTAAAATACTGAGTAAGATACTGAAAAGGGGAGAAGTTCGGTTTTTATTGCATATATCGACGTTTCAGCCGGAATAGAGCGGTTTTACGTGTACATCTTCCATCGGTAATATAAACGGAAAATCAGGAACATTTTAGTTAATTCTAATGAAAACACATTGATTTTTATCATTTGTATTGGAAACAACATTGTCATATGTCTTTTCTTGGATCTAAATAATACGAAACCTCGCTCTATGATTTGAAGTTAAAAGCCTCAAATATGGTTAAATAGTGACTTTTTTCACGCGTTTCATGTAGTTTGATATTACGGAAATATATTCATTTTTGCCAATATTTCGATACTATTTCATGTAGTATCACGATATGTGATTTGGCCTTCATATCTCAGAATTTCGCATAATATTGCATTTTAAGCAAGTTTTCTTGCATTTTGTTTCGTACGAAAAATCATCGAATTTAGCAATATTTTGATGTTTATCATCCCCTTTTTCTTTGTTTGATTTAAACAAAATATCATCGAATTAGGCAATATTTTGCCGTTTTTCCACATTTTTGCGAATTTTCAGTTTAGGGGTAATAATTCATTATATATACGATAAAAATGATGCAAACACATAATTGACTAGATAATAACCTTAAATACTTCATTTTCAATCAACTATTTCTTTCTCGTTAAAATACTGAGTAAGATATTGAAAGGGGGAGAAGTTCTGATTTTATTGCATATATCGACGTTTCAGCCGGAATAGAGCGGTTTTCGTGTACATCTTCCATCGGTAATATAAACGTAAAATCAGGAACATTTTAGTTAATTCTAATGAAAACACATTGTTTTTTATCATTTGTATTGGAAACAGCATTGTCATATGTCTTTTCTTGGATCTAAATAATACGAAACCTCGCTCTATGATTTGAAGGTAAAATCCTCATATATGGTAAAATAGTGACTTTTTCACGTTAATCATGTAGTTTGATATTATGCAAATATATTCATTTTTACCAATATTTCGATACTATTTCATGTAGAATCACGATATGTGATTTGGCCTTCAAATCTCAGAATTTCGTATAATATTGCATTTTAAGCAAGTTTTCTTGCATTTTGTTTCGTACGAAAAATCATCAAATTTAGCAATATTTTGACGTTTATCATCCACTTTTCCTTTATTTGATTTAAACAAAATATCATCGAATTAGGCAATATTTTGCCTTTTCCAAGTTTTTGTGAATTTTCAGTCCATGGGTATTACTTCATATATATACGATAAAAATGATGCAAACACATAATTGATTAGATAATAACCTTAAATACTTCATTTTCAATCATCTATTTGTTTCTCGTTAAAATACTGAGTAAGATACTGAAAAGGGGAGAAGTTCGGTTTTTATTGCATATATCGACGTTTCAGCCGGAATAGAGCGGTTTTACGTGTACATCTTCCATCGGTAATATAAACGGAAAATCAGGAACATTTTAGTTAATTCTAATGAAAACACATTGATTTTTATCATTAGTATTGGAAACAACATTGTCATATGTCTTTTCTTGGATCTAAATAATACGAAACCTCGCTCTATGATTTGAAGTTAAAAGCCTCAAATATGGTTAAATAGTGACTTTTTTCACGCGTTTCATGTAGTTTGATATTACGTAAATATATTCATTTTTACCAATATTTCGATACTATTTCATGTAGTATCACGATATGTGATTTGGCCTTCAAATCTCAGAATTTCGCATAATATTGCATTTTAAGCAAGTTTTCTTGCATTTTGTTTCGTACGAAAAATCATCGAATTTAGCAATATTTTGACGTTTATCATCTCCTTTTCCTTCATGTGATTTAAACAAAATATCATCGAATTAGGCAATATTAAGCCGTTTTCCACGTTTTTGTGAATTTTCCGTCCATGGGTATTAATTCATATATATACGATAAAAATGATGCAAACACATAATTGATTAGATAATGACTTTAAATACTTCATTTTCAATCATCTATTTGTTTCTCGTTAAAATAGTGAGTAAGATATTGAAAAGGGGAGAAGTTCTGTTTTTATTGCATATATCGACGTTTCAGCCGGAATAGAGCGATTTTCGTGTACATCATCCATCGGTAATATAAACGGAAAATCTGGAACATTTTAGTTAATTCTAATGAAAACACATTGATTTTTATCATTTGTATTGGAAACAACTTTGTCATATATCTTTTCTTGGATCTAAATAATACGAAACCTCGCTCTATGATTTGAAGTTAAAAGCCTCAAATATGGTTAAATAGTGACTTTTTTCACGCGTTTCATGTAGTTTGATATTACGGAAATATATTCATTTTTGCCAATATTTCGATACTATTTCATGTAGTATCACGATATGTGATTTGGCCTTCAAATCTCAGAATTTCGCATAATATTGCATTTTAAGCAAGTTTTCTTGCATTTTGTTTCGTACGAAAAATCATCGAATTTAGCAATATTTTGATGTTTATCATCCCCTTTTTCTTTGTTTGATTTAAACAAAATATCATCGAATTAGGCAATATTTTGCCGTTTTTCCACATTTTTGTGAATTTTCAGTTTAGGGGTAATAATTCATTATATATACGATAAAAATGATGCAAACACATAATTGATTAGATAATAACCTTAAATACTTCATTTCAATCAACTATTTGTTTCCCGTTAAAATACTGAGTAAGATATTGAAAAGGGAAGAAGTTCGGTTTTTATTGCATATATCGACGTTTCAGCCGGAATAGAGCGGTTTTACGTGTACATCTTCCATCGGTAATATAAACGGAAAATCAAGAACATTTTAGTTAATTCTAATAAAAACACATTGTTTGTTATCATTTGTATTGGAAACAACATTGTCATATGTCTTTTCTTGGATCTAAATACTACCTTCAATAAAATACCTTCAAATAAAATACCTTAAAATCATAGAGTGAGGTTTCCTCGCTCTATGATTTGAAGGTAAAAACCTCAAATATGGTAAAATAGTGACTTTTTCACGTTAATCATGTAGTTTGATATTACGCAAATATATTCATTTTTACCAATATTTCGATACTATTTCATGTAGTATTACAATATGTGATTTGGCTTTCAAATCTCAGAATTTCGTATAATATTTCATTTTAAGCAAGTTTTCTTGCATTTTGTTTCGTACGAAAAATCATCAAATTTAGCAATATTTTGACGTTTATCATCCACTTTTCCTTTATTTGATTTAAACAAAATATCATCGAATTAGGCAATATTTTGCCTTTTCCAAGTTTTTGTGAATTTTCAGTCCATGGGTATTACTTCATATATATACGATAAAAATGATGCAAACACATAATTGATTAGATAATAACCTTAAATACTTCATTTTCAATCATCTATTTGTTTCTCGTTAAAATACTGAGTTAGATATTGAAAAGGGGAGAAGTTCTGTTTTTATTGCATATATCGACGTTTCAGCCGGAATAGAGCGATTTTCGTGTACATCATCCATCGGTAATATAAACGGAAAATCAGGAACATTTTAGTTAATTCTAATGAAAACACATTGTTTTTTATCATTTGTATTGGAAACAGCATTGTCATATGTCTTTTCTTGGATCTAAATAATACGAAACCTCGCTCTATGATTTGAAGGTAAAATCCTCAAATATGGTAAAATAGTGACTTTTTCACGTTAATCATGTAGTTTGATATTATGCAAATATATTCATTTTTACCAATATTTCGATACTATTTCATGTAGAATCACGATATGTGATTTGGCCTTCAAATCTCAGAATTTCGTATAATATTGCATTTTAAGCAAGTTTTCTTGCATTTTGTTTCGTACGAAAAATCATCAAATTTAGCAATATTTTGACGTTTATCATCCCCTTTTCCTTCATGCGATTTAAACAAAATATCATCAAATTAGGCAATATTTTGCCTTTATCCACGTTTTTGTGAATTTTCAGTCTATGGGTATTAATTCATTATATATACGATAAAAATGATTCAAACACATAATTGATTAGATATTAACCTTAAATACTTCATTTTCAATCAACTATTTCTTTCTCGTTAAAATACTGAGTAAGATATTGAAAAGGGGAGAAGTTCTGTTTTTATTGCATATATCGACGTTTCAGCCGGAATAGAGCGGTTTTCGTGTACATCTTCCATCGGTAATATAAACGGAAAATCAGGAACATTTTAGTTAATTCTAATGAAAACACATTGATTTTTATCATTTGTATTGGAAACAACATTGTCATATGTCTTTTCTAGGATCTAAATAATACGAAACCTCCCTTTATGATTTGAAGTTAAAATCCTGAAATATGGTTAAATAGTGACTTTTTTCACGTTTTTCATGTAGTTTGATATTACGTAAATATATTCATTTTTACCAATATTTCGATACTATTTCATGTAGTATCACGATATGTGATTTGGCCTACAAATCTCAGAATTTCGCATAATATTGCATTTTAAGCAAGTTTTCTTGCATTTTATTTCGTACGAAAAATCATCGAATTTAGCAATATTTTGACGTTTATCATCCCCTTTTCCTTTATGTGATTAAAACAAAATATCATCAAATTAGGCAATATTTTGCCTTTTTTTAACGTTTTTGTGAATTTTCAGTCTATGGGTATTAATTCATATATATACGATAAAAATGATGCAAACACATAATTGATTAGATAATAACCTTAAATACTTCATTTTCAATCATCTATTTGTTTCTCGTTAAAATACTGAGTTAGATATTGAAAAGGGGAGAAGTTCTGTTTTTATTGCATATATCGACGTTTCAGCCGGAATAGAGCGATTTTCGTGTACATCATCCATCGGTAATATAAACGGAAAATCAGGAACATTTTAGTTAATTCTAATGAAAACACATTGTTTTTTATCATTTGTATTGGAAACAGCATTGTCATATGTCTTTCTTGGATCTAAATAATACGAAACCTCGCTCTATAATTTGAAGGTAAAATCCTCAAATATGGTAAAATAGTGACTTTTTCACGTTAATCATGTAGTTTGATATTATGCAAATATATTCATTTTTACCAATATTTCGATACTATTTCATGTAGTATCACGATATGTGATTTGGCCTTCAAATCTCAGAATTTCGCATAATATTGCATTTTAAGCAAGTTTTCTTGCATTTTGTTTCGTACGAAAAATCATCATATTTAGCAATATTTTGACGTTTATCATCCCCTTTTCCTTTATGTGATTTAAACAAAATATCATCAAATTAGGCAATATTTGGCCGTTTTTCCACATTTTTGTGAATTTTCAGTTTATGGGTATTAATTCATTATATATACGATAAAAATGATGCAAACACATAATTGATTACATAATAACCTTAAATACTTCATTTTCAATCAACTATTTCTTTCTCGTTAAAATACTGAGTAAGATATTGAAAGGGGGAGAAGTTCTGATTTTATTGCATATATCGACGTTTCAGCCGGAATAGAGCGGTTTTCGTGTACATCTTCCATCGGTAATATAAACGGAAAATCAGGAACATTTTAGTTAATTCTAATGAAAACACATTATTTTTTATCATTTGTATTGGAAACAGCATTGTCATATGTCTTTTCTTGGATCTAAATAATACGAAACCTCGCTCTATGATTTGAAGGTAAAATCCTCATATATGTTAAAATAGTGACTTTTTCACGTTAATCATGTAGTTTGATATTATGCAAATATATTCATTTTTACCAATATTTCGATACTATTTCATGTAGAATCACGATATGTGATTTGGCCTTCAAATCTCAGAATTTCGTATAATATTGCATTTTAAGCAAGTTTTCTTGCATTTTGTTTCGTACGAAAAATCATCAAATTTAGCAATATTTTGACGTTTATCATCCACTTTTCCTTTATTTGATTTAAACAAAATATCATCGAATTAGGCAATATTTTGCCTTTTCCAAGTTTTTGTGAATTTTCAGTCCATGGGTATTACTTCATATATATACGATAAAAATGATGCAAACACATAATTGATT
Organism: Procambarus clarkii; assembly: GCF_040958095.1. Lineage (NCBI taxonomy): Eukaryota > Metazoa > Arthropoda > Malacostraca > Decapoda > Cambaridae > Procambarus > Procambarus clarkii. Next base: position 43,229,481 of record NC_091184.1, read on the forward strand.
AGATAATAACCTTAAATACTTCATTTTCAATCATCTATTTGTTTCTCGTTAAAATACTGAGTAAGATACTGAAAAGGGGAGAAGTTCGGTTTTTATTGCATATATCGACGTTTCAGCCGGAATAGAGCGGTTTTACGTGTACATCTTCCATCGGTAATATAAACGGAAAATCAGGAACATTTTAGTTAATTCTAATAAAAACACATTGATTTTTATCATTTGTATTGGAAACAGCATTGTCATATGTCTTTTCTTGGATCTAAATAATACGAAACCTCGCTCTATGATTTGAAGGTACAAACCTCAAATATGGTAAAATAGTGACTTTTTCACGTTAATCATGTAGTTTGATATTATGCAAATATATTAATTTTTACCAATATTTCGATACTATTTCATGTAGTTTCACGATATGTAATTTGGCCTTCAAATCTCAGAATTTCGCTTAATATTGCATTTGCATTTTTATCATTTGTATTGGAAACAGCATTGTCATATGTCTTTTCTTGGATCTAAATAATACGAAACCTCGTCTTATGATTTGAAGGTAAAATCCTCAAATATGGTAAAATAGTGACTTTTTTCACGTTAATCATGTAGTTTGATATTATGCAAATATATTCATTTTTACCAATATTTCGATACTATTTCATGTAGTATCACGATATGTAATTTGGCCTTCAAATCTCAGAATTTCGCATAATATTGCATTTGCCTTTTTATCATTTGTATTGGAAACAGCATTGTCATGTGTCTTTTCTTGGATCTAAATAATACGAAACCTCGCTCTATGATTTGAAGGTAAAATCCTCAAATATGGTAAAATAGTGACTTTTTCACGTTAATCATGTAGTTTGATATTATGCAAATATATTCATTTTTACCAATATTTCGATACTATTTCATGTAGTATCACGATATGTAATTTGGCCTTCAAATCTCAGAATTTCGCATAATATTGCATTTTAAGCAAGTTTTCTTGCATTTTGTTTCGTACGAAAAATCATCAAATTTAGCAATATTTTTATGTTTATCATCCCCTTTTCCTTTATTTGATTTAAACAAAATATCATCAAATTAGGCAATATTTTGCCTTTATCCATGTTTTTGTGAATTTTCAGTCTATGGGTATTAATTCATTATATATACGATAAAAATGATGCAAACACATAATTGATTAGATAATAACCATAAATACTTCATTTCCAATCAACTATTTCTTTCTCGTTAAAATACTGAGTAAGATATTGAAAAGGGGAGAAGTTCTGTTTTTATTGCATATATCGACGTTTCAGCCGGAATAGAGCGGTTTTCGTGTACATCTTCCATCGGTAATATAAACGGAAAATCAGGAACATTTTAGTTAATTCTAATGAAAACACATTGATTTTTATCATTTGTATTGGAAACAACATTGTCATATGTCTTTTCTAGGATCTAAATAATACGAAACCTCGCTTTATGATTTGAAGTTAAAATCCTGAAATATGGTTAAATAGTGACTTTTTTCACGTTTTTCATGTAGTTTGATATTACGTAAATATATTCATTTTTACCAATATTTCGATACTATTTCATGTAGTATCACGATATGTGATTTGGCCTACAAATCTCAGAATTTCGCATAATATTGCATTTTAAGCAAGTTTTCTTGCATTTTATTTCGTACGAAAAATCATCGAATTTAGCAATATTTTGACGTTTATCATCCCCTTTTCCTTTATTTGATTTAAACAAAATATCATCAAATTAGGCAATATTTTGCCTTTATCCATGTTTTTGTGAATTTTCAGTCTATGGGTATTAATTCCTTATATATACGATAAAAATGATGCAAACACATAATTGATTAGATAATAACCATAAATACTTCATTTTCAATCAACTATTTCTTTGTCGTTAAAATACTGAGTAAGATATTGAAAAGGGGAGAAGTTCGGTTTTTATTGCATATATCGACGTTTCAGCCTGATTAGAGCGGTTTTACGTGTACATCTTCCATCGGTAATATAAACGGAAAATCAAGAACATTTTAGTTAATTCTAATAAAAACACATTGTTTTTTATCATTTGTATTGGAAACAACATTGTCATATGTCTTTTCTTGGATCTAAATACTACCTTCAATAAAATACCTTCAAATAAAATAATTTCAAATCATAGAGCGAGGTTTCCTCGCTCAATGATTTGAAGGTAAAAACCTCAAATATGGTAAAATAGTGACTTTTTCACGTTAATCATGTAGTTTGATATTACGCAAATATATTCATTTTTACCAATATTTCGATACTATTTCACGTAGTATCACGATATGTGATTTGGCCTTCATATCTCAGAATTTCGCATAATATTGCATTTTAAGCAAGTTTTCTTGCATTTTGTTTCGTACGAAAAATCATCGAATTTAGCAATATTTTGACGTTTATCATCTCCTTTTCCTTCATGTGATTTAAACAAAATATCATCGAATTAGGCAATATTTTGCCGTTTTCCACGTTTTTGTGAATTTTCCGTCCATGGGTATTAATTCATATATATACGATAAAAGTGATGCAAACACATAATTGATTAGATAATGACCTTAAATACTTCATTTTCAATCATCTATTTGTTTCTCGTTAAAATACTGAGTAAGATATTGAAAAGGGGAGAAGTTCTGTTTTTATTGCATATATCGACGTTTCAGCCGGAATAGAGCGATTTTCGTGTACATCATCCATATTTAATATAAACGGAAAATCAGGAACATTTTAGTTAATTCTAATGAAAACAAATTGTTTTTTATCATTTGTATTGGAAACAGCATTGTCATATGTCTTTTCTTGGATCTAAATAATACGAAACCTCGCTCTATGATTTGAAGGTAAAATCCTCAAATATGGTAAAATAGTGACTTTTTCACGTTAATCATATAGTTTGATATTATGCAAATATATTCATTTTTACCAATATTTCGATACTATTTCATGTAGTATCACGATATGTAATTTGGCCTTCAAATCTAAGAATTTCGCATAATATTGCATTTTAAGCAAGTTTTCTTGCATTTTGTTTCGTACGAAAAATCATCAAATTTAGCAATATTTTGACGTTTATCATCCCCTTTTCCTTCATGTGATTTAAACAAAATATTATCTAATTAGGCAATATTTTGCCGTTTTTCCACATTTTTGTGAATTTTCAGTTTAGGGGTATTAATTCATTATATATACGATAAAAATGATGCAAACACATAATTGATTAGATAATAACCTTAAATACTTCATTTTCAATCATCTATTTGTTTCTCGTTAAAATACTGAGTAACATATTGAAAAGGGGAGAAGTTCGGTTTTTATTGCATATATCGACGTTTCAGCCGGATTAGAGCGGTTTTACGTGTACATTTTCCATCGGTAATATAAACGGAAAATCAAGAACATTTTAGTTAATTCTAATGAAAACACATTGTTTTTTATCATTTGTATTGGAAACAACATTGTTATATGTCTTTTCTTGGATCTAAATACTACGAAACCTCGCTCTATGATTTGAAGGTAAAATCCTCAAATATGGTAAAATAGTGACTTTTTCACGTTAATCATGTAGTTTGATATTATGCAAGTATATTCATTTTTACCAATATTTGGATACTATTTCATGTAGTATCACGATATGTAATTTGGCCTTCAAATCTCAGAATTTCGCATAATATTGCATTTGCATTTTTATCTTTTGTATTGGAAACAGCAGTCATATGTCTTTTCTTGGATCTAAATAATACGAAACCTCGCTCTATGATTTGAAGGTAAAATCCTCAAATATGGTAAAATAGTGACTTTTTCACGTTAATCATATAGTTTGATATTATGCAAATATATTCATTTTTACCAATATTTCGATACTATTTCATGTAGTATCACGATATGTAATTTGGCCTTCAAATCTAAGAATTTCGCATAATATTGCATTTTAAGCAAGTTTTCTTTCATTTTGTTTCGTACGAAAAATCATCAAATTTAGCAATATTTTGACGTTTATCATCCCCTTTTCCTTCATGTGATTTAAACAAAATATTATCTAATTAGGCAATATTTTGCCTTTTTCCACGTTTTTGTGAATTTTCAGTCTATGGGTATTAATTCATATATATACGATAAAAATGATGCAAACACATAATTGATTAGATAATAACCTTAAATACTTCATTTTCAATCATATATTTGTTTCTCGTTAAAATACTGAGTAAGGTATTGAAAAGGGGAGAAGTTCGGTTTTTATTGCATATATCGACGTTTCAGCCGGATTAGAGCGGTTTTACGTGTACATCTTCCATCGGTAATATAAACGGAAAATCAAGAACATTTTAGTTAATTCTAATGAAAACACATTGTTTTTTATCATTTGTATTGGAAACAACATTGTCATATGTCTTTTCTTGGATCTAAATACTACGAAACCTCGCCTTATGATTTGACGGTAAAAACCTCAAATATGGTAAAATAGTAACTTTTTCACGTTAATCATGTAGTTTGATATTACGCAAATATATTCATTTTTACCAATATTTCGATACTATTTCACGTAGTATCACGATATGTGATTTGGCCTTCATATCTCAGAATTTCGCAAAATATTGCATTTTAAGCAAGTTTTCTTGCATTTTGTTTCGTACGAAAAATCATCGAATTTAGCAATATTTTGACGTTTATCCTCCCCTTTTCCTTTATATGATTTAAACAAAATATCATCGAATTAGGCAATATTTTGCCGTTTTTCCACATTTTTGTGAATTTTCAGTTTAGGGGTATTAATTCATTATATATACGATAAAAATGATGCAAACACATAATTGATTAGATAATAACCTTAAATACTTCATTTTCAATCATCTATTTGTTTCTCGTTAAAATACTGAGTAAGATATTGAAAAGGGGAGAAGTTTAGTTTTTATTGAATATATCGACGTTTCAGCCGGATTAGAGCGGTTTTACGTGTACATCTTCCATCGGTAATATAAACGGAAAATCAAGAACATTTTAGTTAATTCTAATAAAAACACATTGTTTTTTATCATTTGTATTGGAAACAACATTGTCATATGTCTTTTCTTGGATCTAAATACTTCCTTCAATAAAATACCTTCAAATAAAATACCTTCAAATCATAGAGCGAGGTTTCCTCGCCTTATGATTTGACGGTAAAAACCTCAAATATGGTAAAATAGTGACTTTTTCACGTTAATCATGTAGTTTGATATTACGCAAATATATTCATTTTTACCAATATTTCGATACTATTTCACGTAGTATCACGATATGTGATTTGGCCTTCATATCTCAGAATTTCGCAAAATATTGCATTTTAAGCAAGTTTTCTTGCATTTTGTTTCGTACGAAAAATCATCGAATTTAGCAATATTTTGACGTTTATCATCCCCTTTTCCTTTATTTGATTTAAACAAAATATCATCGAATTAGGCAATATTTTGCCGTTTTTCCACATTTTTGTGAATTTTCAGTTTAGGGGTATTAATTCATTATATATACGATAAAAATGATGCAAACACATAATTGATTAGATTATAACCTTAAATACTTCATTTCAATCAACTATTTGTTTCCCGTTAAAATATTGAGTAAGATATTGAAAAGGGGAGTAGTTCTGTTTTTATTGCATATATCGACGTTTCAGCCGGAATAGAGCGATTTTCGTGTACATCTTCAATCGGTAATATAAACGGAAAATCAGGAACATTTTAGTTAATTCAAATGAAAACACATTGTCTTTTATCAATTGTATTGGAAACAGCATTGTCATATGTCTTTTCTTGGATCTAAATAATACGAAACCTCGCTCTATGATTTGAAGGTAAAATCCTCAAATATGGTAAAATAGTGAATTTTTCACGTTAATCAGGTAGTTTGATATTATGCAAATATATTAATTTTTACCAATATTTCGATACTATTTCATGTAGTATCACGATATGTAATTTGGCCTTCAAATCTCAGAATTTCGCATAATATTGCATTTTAAGCAAGTTTTCTTGCATTTTGTTTCGTACGAAAAATCATCATATATAGCAATATTTTGACGTTTATCCTCCCCTTTTCCTTTATTTGATTTAAACAAAATATCATCGAATTAGGCAATATTTTGCAGTTTTTCCACATTTTTGTGAATTTTCAGTTTAGGGGTATTAATTCATTATATATACGATAAAAATGATGCAAACACATAATTGATTAGATAATAACCTTAAATACTTCATTTCAATCAACTATTTGCTTCCCGTTAAAATACTGAGTAAGATATTGAAAAGGGGAGTAGTTCTGTTTTTATTGCATATATCGACGTTTCAGCCGGAATAGAGCGATTTTCGTGTACATCTTCCATCGGTAATATAAACGGAAAATCAGGAACATTTTAGTTAATTCTAATGAAAACAGATTGATTTTTATCATTTGTATTGGAAACAACATTGTCATATGTCTTTTCTTGGATCTAAATAATACGATACCTCGCTCTATGATTTGAAGTTAAAAGCCTCAAATATGGTTAAATAGTGACTTTTTTCACGCGTTTCATGTAGTTTGATATTACGGAAATATATTCATTTTTACCAATATTTCGATACTATTTCATGTAGTATCACGATATGTGATTTGGCCTTCAAATCTCAGAATTTTGCATAATATTGCATTTGAAGCAAGTTTTCTTGCATTTTGTTTCGTACGAAAAATCATCGAATTTAGCAATATTTTGACGTTTATCATCTCCTTTTCCTTCATGTGATTTAAACAAAATATCATCGAATTAGGCAATATTTTGCCGTTTTCCACGTTTTTGTGAATTTTCCGTCAATGGGTATTAATTCATATATATACGATAAAAATGATGCAAACACATAATTGATTAGATAATGACCTTAAATACTTCATTTTCAATCATCTATTTGTTTCTCGTTAAAATACTGAGTAAGATATTAAAAAGTGGAGAAGTTCTGTTTTTATTGCATATATCGACGTTTCAGCCGGAATAGAGCGATTTTCGTGTACATCATCCATCGGTAATATAAACGGAAAATCAGGAACATTTTAGTTAATTCTAATGAAAACACATTGTTTTTTATCATTTGTATTGGAAACAGCATTGTCATATGTCTTTTCTTGGATCTAAATAATACGAAACCTCTCTCTATGATTTGAAGGTAAAATCCTCAAATATGGTAAAATAGTGACTTTTTCACGTTAATCATGTAGTTTGATATTATGCAAATATATTCATTTTTACCAATATTTGGATACTATTTCATGTAGTATCACGATATGTAATTTGGCCTTCAAATCTCAGAATTTCGCATAATATTGCATTTGCATTTTTATCATTTGTATTGGAAACAGCATTGTCATATGTCTTTTCTTGGATCTAAATAATACGAAACCTCGCTCTATGATTTGAAGGTAAAATCCTCAAATATGGTAAAATAGTGACTTTTTCACGTTAATCATGTAGTTTGATATTACGCAAATATATTCATTTTCACCAATATTTCGATACTATTTCATGTAGTATCACGATATGTGATTTGGCCTTCATATCTTAGAATTTCGCATAATATTGCATTTTAAGCAAGTTTTCTTGCATTTTGTTTCGTACGAAAAATCATCGAATTTAGCAATATTTTGACGTTTATCCTCCCCTTTTCCTTTATATGATTTAAACAAAATATCATCGAATTAGGCAATATTTTGCCGTTTTTCCACATTTTTGTGAATTTTCAGTTTAGGGGTATTAATTCATTATATGTACGATAAAAATTATGCAAACACATAATTGATTAGATAATAACCTTAAAAACACTTCATTTTCAATCATCTATTTGTTTCTCGTTAAAATACTGAGTAAGATATTGAAAAGGGGAGAAGTTCGGTTTTTATTGCATATATCGACGTTTCAGCCGGATTAGAGCGGTTTTACGTGTACATCTTCCATCATTAATATAAACGGAAAACAAGAACATTTTAGTTAATTCTAATAAAAACACATTGTTTTTTATCATTTGTATTGGAAACAACATTGTCATATGTCTTTTCTTGGATCTAAATACTACCTTCAATAAAATACCTTCAAATAAAATACCTTCAAATCATAGAGCGAGGTTTCCTCGCTCTATGATTTGAAGGTACGAACCTCAAATATGGTAAAATAGTGACTTTTTCACGTTAATCATGTAGTTTGATATTACGCAAATATATTCATTTTTACCAATATTTCGATACTATTTCATGTAGTATCACGATATGTGATTTGGCCTTCAAATCTCAGAATTTTGCATAATATTGCATTTGAAGCAAGTTTTCTTGCATTTTGTTTCGTACGAAAAATCATCGAATTTAGCAATATTTTGACGTTTATCATCTCCTTTTCCTTCATGTGATTTAAACAAAATATCATCGAATTAGGCAATATTTTGCCGTTTTCCACGTTTTTGTGAATTTTCCGTCCATGGGTATTAATTCATATATATACGATAAAAATGATGCAAACACATAATTGATTAGATAATGACCTTAAATACTTCATTTTCAATCATCTATTTGTTTCTCATTAAAATACTGAGTAAGATATTAAAAAGTGGAGAAGTTCTGTTTTTATTGCATATATCGACGTTTCAGCCGGAATAGAGCGATTTTCGTGTACATCATCCATCGGTAATATAAACGGAAAATCAGGAACATTTTAGTTAATTCTAATGAAAACACATTGTTTTTTATCATTTGTATTGGAAACAGCATTGTCATATGTCTTTTCTTGGATCTAAATAATACGAAACCTCTCTCTATGATTTGAAGGTAAAATCCTCAAATATGGTAAAATAGTGACTTTTTCACGTTAATCATGTAGTTTGATATTATGCAAATATATTCATTTTTACCAATATTTGGATACTATTTCATGTAGTATCACGATATGTAATTTGGCCTTCAAATCTCAGAATTTCGCATAATATTGCATTTGCATTTTTATCATTTGTATTGGAAACAGCATTGTCATATGTCTTTTCTTGGATCTAAATAATACGAAACCTCGCTCTATGATTTGAAGGTAAAATCCTCAAATATGGTAAAATAGTGACTTTTTCACGTTAATCATGTAGTTTGATATTACGCAAATATATTCATTTTCACCAATATTTCGATACTATTTCATGTAGTATCACGATATGTGATTTGGCCTTCATATCTTAGAATTTCGCATAATATTGCATTTTAAGCAAGTTTTCTTGCATTTTGTTTCGTACGAAAAATCATCGAATTTAGCAATATTTTGACGTTTATCCTCCCCTTTTCCTTTATTTGATTTAAACAAAATATCATCGAATTAGGCAATATTTTGCCGTTTTTCCACATTTTTGTGAATTTTCAGTTTAGGGGTATTAATTCATTATATATACGATAAAAATTATGCAAACACATAATTGATTAGATAATAACCTTAAAAACACTTCATTTTCAATCATCTATTTGTTTCTCGTTAAAATACTGAGTAAGATATTGAAAAGGGGAGAAGTTCGGTTTTTATTGCATATATCGACGTTTCAGCCGGATTAGAGCGGTTTTACGTGTACATCTTCCATCATTAATATAAACGGAAAACAAGAACATTTTAGTTAATTCTAATAAAAACACATTGTTTTTTATCATTTGTATTGGAAACAACATTGTCATATGTCTTTTCTTGGATCTAAATACTACCTTCAATAAAATAACTTCAAATAAAATACCTTCAAATCATAGAGCGAGGTTTCCTCGCTCTATGATTTGAAGGTACAAACCTCAAATATGGTAAAATAGTGACTTTTCACGTTAATCATGTAGTCACTAATCATAGTTAATTTGTAGTTAATCATATTACGCAAATATATTCATTTTTACCAATATTTCGATACTATTTCATGTAGTATCACGATATGTGATTTGGAATTCATATCTCAGAATTTCGCATAATATTGCATTTTAAGCAAGTTTTCTTGCATTTTGCTTCGTACGAAAAATCATCGAATTTAGCAATATTATGACGTTTATCATCCACTTTTCCTTTATTTGATTTAAACAAAATATCATCGAATTAGGCAATATTTTGCCGTTTTTCCACATTTTTGTGAATTTTCAGTTTAGGGGTATTAATTCATTATATATACGATAAAAATGATGCAAACACATAATTGATTAGATAATAACCTTAAATACTTCATTTTCAATCATCTATTTGTTTCTCGTTAAAATACTGAGTAAGGTATTGAAAAGGGGAGAAGTTCGGTTTTTATTGCATATATCGACGTTTCAGCCGGATTAGAGCGGTTTTACGTGTACATCTTCCATCGGTAATATAAACGGAAAATCAAGAACATTTTAGTTAATTCTAATGAAAACACATTGTTTTTTATCATTTGTATTGGAAACAACATTGTCATATGTCTTTTCTTGGATCTAAATACTACCTTCAATAAAATACCTTCAAATAAAATACCTTCAAATCATAGAGCGAGGTTTCCCCGCCTTATGATTTGACGGTAAAAACCTCAAATATGGTAAAATAGTGACTTTTCACGTTAATCATGTAGTTTGATATTACGCAAATATATTCATTTTTACCAATATTTCGATACTATTTCACGTAGTATCACGATATGTGATTTGGCCTTCATATCTCAGAATTTCGCAAAATATTGCATTTTAAGCAAGTTTTCTTGCATTTTGTTTCGTACGAAAAATCATCGAATTTAGCAATATTTTGACGTTTATCATCCCCTTTTCCTTTATTTGATTTAAACAAAATATCATCGAATTAGGCAATATTTTGCCGTTTTTCCACATTTTTGTGAATTTTCAGTTTAGGGGTATTAATTCATTATATATACGATAAAAATGAGGCAAACACATAATTGATTAGATTATAACCTTAAATACATCATTTCAATCAACTATTTGTTTCCCGTTAAAATATTGAGTAAGATATTGAAAAGGGGAGTAGTTCTGTTTTTATTGCATATATCGACGTTTCAGCCGGAATAGAGCGATTTTCGTGTACATCTTCAATCGGTAATATAAACGGAAAATCAGGAACATTTTAGTTAATTCAAATGAAAACACATTGATTTTTATCATTTGTATTGGAAACCGCATTGTCATATGTCTTTTCTTGGATCTAAATAATACGAAACCTCGCTCTATGATTTGAAGTTAAAATCCTCAAATATGGTAAAATAGTGAATTTTTCACGTTAATCATGTAGTTTGATATTATGCAAATATATTAATTTTTACCAATATTTCGATACTATTTCATGTAGTATCACGATATGTAATTTGGCCTTCAAATCTCAGAATTTCGCATAATATTGCATTTTAAGCAAGTTTTCTTGCATTTTGTTTCGTACGAAAAATCATCATATTTAGCAATATTTTGACGTTTATCCTCCCCTTTTCCTTTAATTGATTTAAACAAAATATCATCGAATTAGGCAATATTTTGCAGTTTTTCCACATTTTTGTGAATTTTCAGTTTAGGGGTATTAATTCATTATATATACGATAAAAATGATGCAAACACATAATTGATTAGATAATAACCTTAAATACTTCATTTCAATCAACTATTTGCTTCCCGTTAAAACATTGAGTAAGATATTGAAAAGGGGAGTAGTTCTGTTTTTATTGCATATATCGACGTTTCAGCCGGAATAGAGCGATTTTCGTGTACATCTTCCATCGGTAATATAAACGGAAAATCAGGAACATTTTAGTTAATTCTAATAAAAACACATTGATTTTTTATCATTTGTATAGGAAACAACATTGTCATATGTCTTTTCTTGGATCTAAATAATACGAAACCTCGCTCTATGATTTGAAGTTAAAATCCTCAAATATGGTTAAATAGTGACTTTTTTCACGTTTTTCATGTAGTTTGATATTACGGAAATATATTCATTTTTGCCAATATTTCGATACTATTTCATGTAGTATCACGATATGTGATTTGGCCTTCAATTCTCAGAATTTCGCATAATATTGCATATTAAGCAAGTTTTCTTGCATTTTGTTTCGTACAAAAAATCATCGAATTTAGCAATATTTTGACGTTTATCATCCCCTTTTCTTTCATGTGATTTAAACAAAATATCATCGAATTAGGCAATATTTTGCCGTTTTCCACGTTTTTGTGAATTTTCAGTCCATGGGTATTACTTCATATATATACGATAAAAATGATGCAAACACATAATTGATTAGATAATAACCTTAAATACTTCATTTTCAATCATCTATTTGTTTCTCGTTAAAATACTGAGTAAGATATTGAAAAGGGGAGAAGTTCGGTTTTTATTGCATATATCGACGTTTCAGCCGGAATAGAGCGGTTTTACATGTACATCATCCATCGGTAATATAAACGGAAAATCAGGAACATTTTAGTTAATTCTAATGAAAACACATTGTTTTTTATCATTTGTATTGGAAACAGCATTGTCATATGTCTTTTCTTGGATCTAAATAATACGAAACCTCGCTCTATGATTTGAAGGTAAAATCCTCAAATATGGTAAAATAGTGACTTTTTCACGTTAATCATGTAGTTTGATATTATGCAAATATATTCATTTTTACCAATATTTCGATACTATTTCATGTAGTATCACGATATGTAATTTGGCCTTCAAATCTCAGAATTTCGCATAATATTGCATTTGCATTTTTATCATTTGTATTGGAAACAGCATTGTCATATGTCTTTTCTTGGATCTAAATAATACGAAACCTCGCTCTATGATTTGAAGGTAAAATCCTCAAATATGGTAAAATAGTGACTTTTTCACGTTAATCATGTAGTTTGATATTACGGAAATATATTCATTTTTACCAATATTTCGATACTATTTCATGTAGTATCACGATATGTAATTTGGCCTTCAAATCTCAGAATTTCGCATAATATTGCATTTTAAGCAAGTTTTCTTGCATTTTGTTTCGTACGAAAAATCATCAAATTTAGCAATATTTTGACGTTTATCATCCCCTTTTCCTTCATGTGATTTAAACAAAATATCATCAAATTAGGCAATATTTTGCCTTTTTCCACGTTTTTGGGAATTTTCAGTCCATGGGTATTAATTCATATATATACGACAAAAATGATGCAAACACATAATTGATTAGATAATAACCTTAAATACTTCATTTTCAATCATCTATTTGTTTCTCGTTAAAATACTGAGTAAGATATTGAAAAGGGGAGAAGTTCGGTTTTTATTGCATATATCGACGTTTCAGCCTGATTAGAGCGGTTTTACGTGTACATCTTCCATCGGTAATATAAACGGAAAATCAAGAACATTTTAGTTAATTCTAATGAAAACACATTGTTTTTTATCATTTGTATTGGAAACAACATTGTCATATGTCTTTTCTTGGATCTAAATACTACGAAACCTCGCTCTATGATTTGAAGGTAAAATCCTCAAATATGGTAAAATAGTGACTTTTTCACGTTAATCATGTAGTTTGATATTACGCAAATATATTCATTTTCACCAATATTTCGATACTATTTCATGTAGTATCACGATATGTGATTTGACCTTCATATCTCAGAATTTCGCATAATATTGCATTTTAAGCAAGTTTTCTTGCATTTTGTTTCGTACGAAAAATCATCGAATTTAGCAATATTTTGACGTTTATCCTCCCTTTTCCTTTATTTGATTTAAACAAAATATCATCGAATTAGGCAATATTTTGCCGTTTTTCCACATTTTTGTGAATTTTCAGTTTAGGGGTATTAATTCATTATATATACGATAAAAATGATGCAAACACATAATTGATTAGATAATAACCTTAAATACTTCATTTTCAATCATCTATTTGTTTCTCGTTAAAATACTGAGTAAGATATTGAAAAGGGGAGAAGTTCGGTTTTTATTGCATATATCGACGTTTCAGCCTGATTAGAGCGGTTTTACGTGTACATCTTCCATCGGTAATATAAACGGAAAATCAAGAACATTTTAGTTAATTCTAATAAAAACACATTGTTTTTTATCATTTGTATTGGAAACAACATTGTCATATGTCTTTTCTTGGATCTAAATACTACCTTCAATAAAATACTTTCAAATAAAATACCTTCAAATCATAGAGCGAGGTTTCCTCGCTTTATGATTTGAAGGTAAAAACCTCAAATATGGTAAAATAGTGACTTTTTCACGTTAATCATGTAGTTTGATATTACGCAAATATATTCATTTTTACCAATATTTCGATACTATTTCACGTAGTATCACGATATGTGATTTGGCCTTCATATCTCAGAATTTCGCATAATATTGCATTTTAAGCAAGTTTTCTTGCATTTTGTTTCGTACGAAAAATCATCGAATTTAGCAATATTTTGACGTTTATCATCCCCTTTTCCTTTATTTGATTTAAACAAAATATCATCGAATAAGGCAATATTTTGCCGTTTTTCCACATTTTTGTGAATTTTCAGTTTAGGGGTATTAATTCATTATATATACGATAAAAATGATGCAAACACATAATTGATTAGATTATAACCTTAAATACTTCATTTCAATCAACTATTTGTTTCCCGTTAAAATATTGAGTAAGATATTGAAAAGGAGAGTAGTTCTGTTTTTATTGCATATATCGACATTTCAGCCGGAATAGAGCGATTTTCGTGTACATCTTCAATCGGTAATATAAACGGAAAATCAGGAACATTTTAGTTAATTCTAATGAAAACACATTGATTTTTATCATTTGTATTGGAAACAACATTGTCATATGTCTTTTCTTGGATCTAAATAATACGAAACCTCGCTCTATGATTTGAAGTTGAAATCCTCAAATATGGTTAAATAGTGACTTTTTTCACGTTTTTCATGTAGTTTGATATTACGGAAATATATTCATTTTTGCCAATATTTCGATACTATTTCATGTAGTATCACGATATGTGATTTGGCCTTCAATTCTCAGAATTTCGCATAATATTGCATATTAAGCAAGTTTTCTTGCATTTTGTTTCGTACAAAAAATCATCGAATTTAGCAATATTTTGACGTTTATCATCCCCTTTTCTTTCATGTGATTTAAACAAAATATCATCGAATTAGGCAATATTTTGCCGTTTTCCACGTTTTTGTGAATTTTCAGTCCATGGGTATTACTTCATATATATACGATAAAAATGATGCAAACACATAATTGATTAGATAATAACCTTAAATACTTCATTTTCAATCATCTATTTGTTTCTCGTTAAAATACTGAGTAAGATATTGAAAAGGGGAGAATTTCGGTTTTTATTGCATATATCGACGTTTCAGCCGGAATAGAGCGGTTTTACATGTACATCATCCATCGGTAATATAAACGGAAAATCAGGAACATTTTAGTTAATTCTAATGAAAACACATTGTTTTTTATCATTTGTATTGGAAACAGCATTGTCATATGTCTTTTCTTGGATCTAAATAATACGAAACCTCGCTCTATGATTTGAAGGTAAAATCCTCAAATATGGTAAAATAGTGACTTTTTCACGTTAATCATGTAGTTTGATATTATGCAAATATATTCATTTTTACCAATATTTCGATACTATTTCATGTAGTATCACGATATGTAATTTGGCCTTCAAATCTCAGAATTTCGCATAATATTGCATTTGCATTTTTATCATTTGTATTGGAAACAGCATTGTCATATGTCTTTTCTTGGATCTAAATAATACGAAACCTCGCTCTATGATTTGAAGGTAAAATCCTCAAATATGGTAAAATAGTGACTTTTTCACGTTAATCATGTAGTTTGATATTACGGAAATATATTCATTTTTACCAATATTTCGATACTATTTCATGTAGTATCACGATATGTAATTTGGCCTTCAAATCTCAGAATTTCGCATAATATTGCATTTTAAGCAAGTTTTCTTGCATTTTGTTTCGTACGAAAAATCATCAAATTTAGCAATATTTTGACGTTTATCATCCCCTTTTCCTTCATGTGATTTAAACAAAATATCATCAAATTAGGCAATATTTTGCCTTTTTCCACGTTTTTGGGAATTTTCAGTCCATGGGTATTAATTCATATATATACGACAAAAATGATGCAAACACATAATTGATTAGATAATAACCTTAAATACTTCATTTTCAATCATCTATTTGTTTCTCGTTAAAATACTGAGTAAGATATTGAAAAGGGGAGAAGTTCGGTTTTTATTGCATATATCGACGTTTCAGCCGGAATAGAGCGGTTTTATGTGTACATCTTCCATCGGTAATATAATCAGAAAATCAGGAACATTTTAGTTAATTCTAATGAAAACACATTGATTTTTATCATTTGTATTGGAAACAACATTGTCATAAGTCTTTTCTTGGATCTAAATAAAACGAAACCTCGCTCTATGATTTGAAGTTAAAATCCTCAAATATGGTTAAATAGTGACTTTTTTCACGTTTTTCATGTAGTTTGATATTACGTAAATATATTAATTTTACCAATATTTCGATACTATTTCATGTAGTATCACGATATGTGATTTGGCCTTCAAATCTCAGAATTTCGCATAATATTGCATTTTAGGCAAGTTTTCTTGCATTTTGTTTCGTACGAAAAATCATCGAATTTAGCAATATTTTGACGTTTATCATCCCCTTTTCCTTTATTTGATTTAAACAAAATATCATCGAATAAGGCAATATTTTGCCGTTTTTCCACATTTTTGTGAATTTTCAGTTTAGGGGTATTAATTCATTATATATACGATAAAAATGATGCAAACACATAATTGATTAGATTATAACCTTAAATACTTCATTTCAATCAACTATTTGTTTCCCGTTAAAATATTGAGTAAGATATTGAAAAGGAGAGTTGTTCTGTTTTTATTGCATATATCGACATTTCAGCCGGAATAGAGCGATTTTCGTGTACATCTTCAATCGGTAATATAAACGGAAAATCAGGAACATTTTAGTTAATTCTAATGAAAACACA
Organism: Procambarus clarkii; assembly: GCF_040958095.1. Taxonomy (NCBI): domain Eukaryota; kingdom Metazoa; phylum Arthropoda; class Malacostraca; order Decapoda; family Cambaridae; genus Procambarus; species Procambarus clarkii. Next base: position 43,246,546 of record NC_091184.1, read on the forward strand.
TTGATTTTTATCATTTGTATTGGAAACAACATTGTCATATGTCTTTTCTTGGATCTAAATAATACGAAACCTCGCTCTATGATTTGAAGTTGAAATCCTCAAATATGGTTAAATAGTGACTTTTTTCACGTTTTTCATGTAGTTTGATATTACGGAAATATATTCATTTTTGCCAATATTTCGATACTATTTCATGTAGTATCACGATATGTGATTTGGCCTTCAATTCTCAGAATTTCGCATAATATTGCATATTAAGCAAGTTTTCTTGCATTTTGTTTCGTACAAAAAATCATCGAATTTCGCAATATTTTGACGTTTATCATCCCCTTTTCTTTCATGTGATTTAAACAAAATATCATCGAATTAGGCAATATTTTGCCGTTTTCCACGTTTTTGTGAATTTTCAGTCCATGGGTATTACTTCATATATATACGATAAAAATGATGCAAACACATAATTGATTAGATAATAACCTTAAATACTTCATTTTCAATCATCTATTTGTTTCTCGTTAAAATACTGAGTAAGATATTGAAAAGGGGAGAAGTTCGGTTTTTATTGCATATATCGACGTTTCAGCCGGAATAGAGCGGTTTTACATGTACATCATCCATCGGTAATATAAACGGAAAATCAGGAACATTTTAGTTAATTCTAATGAAAACACATTGTTTTTTATCATTTGTATTGGAAACAGCATTGTCATATGTCTTTTCTTGGATCTAAATAATACGAAACCTCGCTCTATGATTTGAAGGTAAAATCCTCAAATATGGTAAAATAGTGACTTTTTCACGTTAATCATGTAGTTTGATATTATGCAAATATATTCATTTTTACCAATATTTCGATACTATTTCATGTAGTATCACGATATGTAATTTGGCCTTCAAATCTCAGAATTTCGCATAATATTGCATTTGCATTTTTATCATTTGTATTGGAAACAGCATTGTCATATGTCTTTTCTTGGATCTAAATAATACGAAACCTCGCTCTATGATTTGAAGGTAAAATCCTCAAATATGGTAAAATAGTGACTTTTTCACGTTAATCATGTAGTTTGATATTACGGAAATATATTCATTTTTACCAATATTTCGATACTATTTCATGTAGTATCACGATATGTAATTTGGCCTTCAAATCTCAGAATTTCGCATAATATTGCATTTTAAGCAAGTTTTCTTGCATTTTGTTTCGTACGAAAAATCATCAAATTTAGCAATATTTTGACGTTTATCATCCCCTTTTCCTTCATGTGATTTAAACAAAATATCATCAAATTAGGCAATATTTTGCCTTTTTCCACGTTTTTGGGAATTTTCAGTCCATGGGTATTAATTCATATATATACGACAAAAATGATGCAAACACATAATTGATTAGATAATAACCTTAAATACTTCATTTTCAATCATCTATTTGTTTCTCGTTAAAATACTGAGTAAGATATTGAAAAGGGGAGAAGTTCGGTTTTTATTGCATATATCGACGTTTCAGCCTGATTAGAGCGGTTTTACGTGTACATCTTCCATCGGTAATATAAACGGAAAATCAAGAACATTTTAGTTAATTCTAATGAAAACACATTGTTTTTTATCATTTGTATTGGAAACAACATTGTCATATGTCTTTTCTTGGATCTAAATACTACGAAACCTCGCTCTATGATTTGAAGGTAAAATCCTCAAATATGGTAAAATAGTGACTTTTTCACGTTAATCATGTAGTTTGATATTACGCAAATATATTCATTTTCACCAATATTTCGATACTATTTCATGTAGTATCACGATATGTGATTTGACCTTCATATCTCAGAATTTCGCATAATATTGCATTTTAAGCAAGTTTTCTTGCATTTTGTTTCGTACGAAAAATCATCGAATTTAGCAATATTTTGACGTTTATCCTCCCTTTTCCTTTATTTGATTTAAACAAAATATCATCGAATTAGGCAATATTTTGCCGTTTTTCCACATTTTTGTGAATTTTCAGTTTAGGGGTATTAATTCATTATATATACGATAAAAATGATGCAAACACATAATTGATTAGATAATAACCTTAAATACTTCATTTTCAATCATCTATTTGTTTCTCGTTAAAATACTGAGTAAGATATTGAAAAGGGGAGAAGTTCGGTTTTTATTGCATATATCGACGTTTCAGCCTGATTAGAGCGGTTTTACGTGTACATCTTCCATCGGTAATATAAACGGAAAATCAAGAACATTTTAGTTAATTCTAATAAAAACACATTGTTTTTTATCATTTGTATTGGAAACAACATTGTCATATGTCTTTTCTTGGATCTAAATACTACCTTCAATAAAATACTTTCAAATAAAATACCTTCAAATCATAGAGCGAGGTTTCCTCGCTTTATGATTTGAAGGTAAAAACCTCAAATATGGTAAAATAGTGACTTTTTCACGTTAATCATGTAGTTTGATATTACGCAAATATATTCATTTTTACCAATATTTCGATACTATTTCACGTAGTATCACGATATGTGATTTGGCCTTCATATCTCAGAATTTCGCATAATATTGCATTTTAAGCAAGTTTTCTTGCATTTTGTTTCGTACGAAAAATCATCGAATTTAGCAATATTTTGACGTTTATCATCCCCTTTTCCTTTATTTGATTTAAACAAAATATCATCGAATAAGGCAATATTTTGCCGTTTTTCCACATTTTTGTGAATTTTCAGTTTAGGGGTATTAATTCATTATATATACGATAAAAATGATGCAAACACATAATTGATTAGATTATAACCTTAAATACTTCATTTCAATCAACTATTTGTTTCCCGTTAAAATATTGATTAAGATATTGAAAAGGAGAGTAGTTCTGTTTTTATTGCATATATCGACATTTCAGCCGGAATAGAGCGATTTTCGTGTACATCTTCAATCGGTAATATAAACGGAAAATCAGGAACATTTTAGTTAATTCTAATGAAAACACATTGATTTTTATCATTTGTATTGGAAACAACATTGTCATATGTCTTTTCTTGGATCTAAATAATACGAAACCTCGCTCTATGATTTGAAGTTGAAATCCTCAAATATGGTTAAATAGTGACTTTTTTCACGTTTTTCATGTAGTTTGATATTACGGAAATATTTTCATTTTTACCAATATTCCGATACTATTTCATGTAGTATCACGATATGTGATTTGGCCTTGAAATCACAGAATTTCGCGTAATATTGCATTTTAAGCAAGTTTTCTTGCATTTTGTTTCGTACGAAAAATCATCAAATTTAGCAATATTTTGACGTTTATCCTCCCCTTTTCTTTTATTTGATTTAAACAAAATATCATCGAATTAGGCAATATTTTGCTTTTCCACGTTTTTGTGAATTTTCCGTCAATTGGTATTAATTCATATATATACGATAAAAATGATGCAAACACATAATTGATTAGATAATAACCTCAAATACTTCATTTTCAACCATCTATTTGTTTCTCGTTAAAATACTGAGTAAGATATTGAAAAGGAGAGAAGTTCTGTTTTTATTGCATATATCGACGTTTCAGCCGGAATAGAGCGATTTTCGGGTACATCGGTAATATAAACGGAAAATCAGGAACATTTTAGTTAATTCTAATGAAAACACATTGTTTTTTATCATTTGTATTAGAAACAGCATTGTCATATGTATTTTCTTGGATCTAAATAATACGAGACCTCGCTCTATGATTTGAAGGTAAAATCCTCAAATATGGTAAAATAGTGACTTTTTCACGTTAATCATGTAGTTTGATATTATGCAAATATATTCATTTTTACCAATATTTCGATACTATTTCATGTAGTATCACTATATGTGATTTGGCCTTCATATCTCAGAATTTCGCATAATATTGCATTTTAAGCAAGTTTTCTTGCATTTTGTTTCGTACGAAAAATCATCGAATTTAGCAATATTTTGACGTTTATCATCCCCTTTTCCTTTATTTGATTTAAACAAAATATCATCGAATTAGGCAATATTTTGCCGTTTTTCCACATTTTTGTGAATTTTCAGTTTAGGGGTATTAATTCATTTTATATACGATAAAAATGATGCAAACACATAATTGATTAGATAATAACCTTAAATACTTCTTTTCAATCAACTATTTGTTTACCGTTAAAATACTGAGTAAGATATTGAAAAGGGGAGTAGTTCTGTTTTTATTGCATATATCGACGTTTCAGCCGGAATAGAGCGATTTTCGTGTACTTCTTCCATCGGTAATATAAACGGAAAATCAGGAACATTTTAGTTAATTCTAATAAAAACACATTGATTTTTTATCATTTGTATTGGAAACAACATTGTCATATGTCTTTTCTTGGATCTAAATAATACGAAACCTCGCTCTATGATTTGAAGTTAAATTCCTCAAATATAGTTAAATAGTGACTTTTTTCACGTTTTTCATGTAGTTTGATATTACGTAAATATATTCATTTTTACCAATATTTCGATACTATTTCATGTAGTATCACGATATGTGATTTAGCCTTCAAATCTCAGAATTTCGCATAATATTGCATTTTAAGCCAGTTTTCTTGCATTTTGTTTCGTACGAAAAATCATCGAATTTAGCAATATTTTGACGTTTATAATCTCCTTTTCCTTCATGTGATTTAAACAAAATATCATCGAATTAGACAATATTTTGCCGTTTTCCACGTTTTTGTGAATTTTCCGTCCATGGGTATTAATTCATATATATACGATAAAAATGATGCAAACACATAATTGATTAGATAATGACCTTAAATACTTCATTTTCAATCATCTATTTGTTTCTCGTTAAAATACTAAGATATTGAAAAGGGGAGAAGTTCTGTTTTTATTGCATATATCGACGTTTCAGCCGGATTAGAGCGATTTTCGTGTACATCATCCATCGGTAATATAAACGGAAAATAAGGAACATTTAATTAATTTTAATGAAACACATTGTTTTTTATCATTTGTTTTGGAAACAGCATTGTCATATGTCTTTTCTTGGATCTAAATAATACGAAACCTCGCTCTATGATTTGAAGGTAAAATCCTCAAATATGGTAAAATAGTGACTTTTTCACGTTAATCATGTAGTTTGATATTATGCAAATATATTCATTTTTACCAATATTTCGATACTATTTCATGTAGTATCACGATATGTAATTTGGCGGTCAAATCTCAGAATTTTGCATAATATTGCATTTTAAGCAAGTTTTCTTGCATTTTGTTTCGTACGAAAAATCATCGAATTCAGCAATATTTTGACGTTTATCCTCCCCTTTTCCTTTATTTGATTTAAACAAAATATCATCGAATTAGGCAATATTTTGCCGTTTTCCACGTTTTAGTGAATTTTCAGTCCATGGGTATTACTTCATATATATACGATAAAAATGATGCAAACACATAATTGATTAGATAATAACCTTAAATACTTCATTTTCAATCATCTATTTTTTTCTCGTTAAAATACTGAGTAAGATATTGAAAAGGGGAGAAGTTCGGTTTTTATTGCATATAACGACGTTTCAGCCGGATTAGAGCGGTTTTACGTGTACATCTTCCACCGGTAATGTAAACGGAAAATCAGGAACATTTTAGTTAATTTTAATGAAAACACATTGATTTTTATCATTTGTATTGGAAACAACATTGTCATATGTCTTTTTTTGGATCTAAATAATACGAAACCTCGCTCTATGATTTGAAGTTAAAAGCCTCAAATATGGTTAAATAGTGACTTTTTTCACGCTTTTCATGTAGTTTGATATTACGGAAATATATTCATTTTTGCCAATATTTCGATACTATTTCATGTATCGCTAAATATATTGCTAAATTCGAAGATTTTTCGTACGAAACAAAATGCAAGAAAACTTGCTTAAAATGCAATATTATGCGAAATTCTGAGATTTGAAGGCCAAATCACATATCGTGATTAATCAAATCACGATATGTGATTTGGCCTTGAAATCTCAGAATTTCGCATAATATTGCATTTTAAGCAAGTTTTCTTGCATTTTGTTTCGTACGAAAAATCATCGAATTTAGCAATATTTTGACGTTTATCATCCCCTTTTCCTTCATGTGATTTAAACAAAATATCATCGCATTAGGCAATATTTTGCCGTTTTCCACGTTTTTGTGAATTTTCAGTCCATGGGTATTACTTCATATATATACGATAAAAATGATGCAAACACATAATTGATTAGATAATAACCTTAAATACTTCATTTTCAATCATCTATTTGTTTCTCGAAAAAATACTGAGTAAGATATTGAAAAGGGGAGAAGTTCGGTTTTTATTGCATATATCGACGTTTCAGCCGGAATAGAGCGGTTTTACGTGTACATCTTCCATCGGTAATATAATCAGAAAATCAGGAACATTTTAGTTAATTCTAATGAAAACACATTGATTTTTATCATTTGTATTGGAAACAACATTGTCATAAGTCTTTTCTTGGATCTAAATAAAACGAAACCTCGCTCTATGATTTGAAGTTAAAATCCTCAAATATGGTTAAATAGTGACTTTTTTCACGTTTTTCATGTAGTTTGATATTACGTAAATATATTAATTTTACCAATATTTCGATACTATTTCATGTAGTATCACGATATGTGATTTGGCCTTCAAATCTCAGAATTTCGCATAATATTGCATTTTAGGCAAGTTTTCTTGCATTTTGTTTCGTACGAAAAATCATCGAATTTAGCAATATTTTGACGTTTATCATCTCCTTTTCCTTCATGTGATTTAAACAAAATATCATCGAATTAGGCAATATTTTGCCGTTTTCCACGTTTTTGTGAATTTTCCGTCCATGGGTATTAATTCATATATATACGATAAAAATGATGCAAACACATAATTGATTAGATAATAACCTTAAATACTTCATTTTCAATCATCTATTTGTTTCTCGTTAAAATACTGAGTAAGATACTGAAAAGGGGAGAAGTTCTGTTTTTATTGCATATATCGACGTTTCAGCCGGAATAGAGCGATTTTCGTGTACATCATCCATCGGTAATATAAACGGAAAATCAGGAACATTTTAGTTAATTCTAATGAAAACACATTGTTTTTTATCATTTGTATTGGAAACAGCATTGTCATATGTCTTTTCTTGGATCTATATAATACGAAACCTCGCTCTATGATTTGAAGGTAAAATCCTCAAATATGGTAAAATAGTGAATTTTTCACGTTAATCATGTAGTTTGATATTATGCAAATATATTCATTTTTACCAATATTTCGATACTATTTCATGTAGTATCACGATATGTAATTTGGCCTTCAAATCTCAGAATTTCGCATAATATTGCATTTTAAGCAAGTTTTCTTGCATTTTGTTTCGTACGAAAAATCATCAAATTTAGCAATATTTTGACGTTTATCCTCCCCTTTTCCTTTATTTGATTTAAACAAAATATCATCTAATTAGGCAATATTTTGCCGTTTTTCCACATTTTTGTGAATTTTCAGTTTAGGGGTATTAATTCATTATATATACGATAAAAATGATGCAAACACATAATTGATTAGATAATAACCTTAAATACTTCATTTCAATCAACTATTTGTTTCCCGTTAAAATACTGAGTAAGATATTGAAAAGGGGAGTAGTTCTGTTTTTATTGCATATATCGACGTTTCAGCCGGAATAGAGCGATTTTCGTGTACATCTTCCATCGGTAATATAAACGGAAAATCAGGAACATTTTAGTTAATTCTAATAAAAACACATTGATTTTTTATCATTTGTATTGGAAACAACATTGTCATATGTCTTTTCTTGGATCTAAATAATACGAAACCTCGCTCTATGATTTGCAGTTAAAATCCTCAAATATGGTTAAATAGTGACTTTTTTCACGTTTTTCGTGTAGTTTGATATTACGTAAATATATTCATTTTTACCAATATTCCGATACTATTTCATGTAGTATCACGATATGTGATTTGGCCATGAAATCACAGAATTTCGCATAATATTGCATTTTAAGCAAGTTTTCTTGCATTTTGCTTCGTACGAAAAATCATCGAATTTAGCAATATTTTGACGTCTATCATCCCCTTTTCCTTCATGTGATTTAAATAAAATATCATCGAATTAGGCAATATTTTGCCGTTTTCCACGTTTTTGTGAATTTTCAGTCCATGGGAACTAATTCCTATATATACGATAAAAATGATGCAAACACATAATTGATTAGATAATAACCTTAAATACTTCATTTTCAATCATCTATTATTTTCTCGTTAAAATACTGAGTAAGATTTTGAAAAGGGGAGAAGTTCGGTTTTTATTGCATATATCGACGTTTCAGCCGGATTAGAGCGGTTTTACGTGTACATCTTCCATCGGTAATATAAACGGAAAATCAGGAACATTTTAGTTAATTTTAATGAAAACACATTGATTTTTATCATTTGTATTGGAAACAACATTGTCATATGTCTTTTCTTGGATCTAAATAATACGAAACCTCGCTCTATGATTTGAAGTTAAAATCCTCAAATATAGTTAAATAGTGACTTTTTTCACGTTTTTCATGTAGTTTGATATTACGGAAATATATTCATTTTTGCCAATATTTCGATACTATTTCATGTAGTATCACGATATGTGATTTGGCCTTCAATTCTCAGAATTTCGCATAATATTGCATATTAAGCAAGTTTTCTTGCATTTTGTTTCGTACGAAAAATCATCGAATTTAGCAATATTTTGACGTTTATCATCCCCTTTTCCTTCATGTGATTTAAACAAAATATCATCGAATTAGGCAATATTTTGCCGTTTTCCACGTTTTTGTGAATTTTCAGTCCATGGGTATTACTTCATATATATACGATAAAAATGATGCAAACACATAATTGATTAGATAATAACCTTAAATACTTCATTTTCAATCATCTATTTGTTTCTTGTTAAAATACTGAGTAAGATATTGAAAAGGGGAGAAGTTCGGTTTTTATTGCATATATCGACGTTTCAGCCGGAATAGAGCGGTTTTACATGTACATCTTCCATCGGTAATATAATCAGAAAATCATGAACATTTTAGTTAATTCTAATAAAAACACATTGTTTTTTATCATTTGTATTGGAAACAACATTGTCATATGTCTTTTCTTGGATCTAAATACTACCGTCAATAAAATACCTTCAAATAAAATACCTTCAAATCATAGAGCGAGGTTTCCTCGCTCTATGATATGAAGGTAAAAACCTCAAATATGGTAAAATAGTGACTTTTTCACGTTAATCATGTAGTTTGATATTACGCAAATATATTCATTTTTACCAATATTTCGATACTATTTCATGTAGTATCACGATATGTGATTTGGCCTTCAAATCTCAGAATTTCGCATAATATTGCATTTTAAGCCAGTTTTCTTGCATTTTGTTTCGTACGAAAAATCGTCGAATTTAGCAATATTTTGACGTTTATCATCTCCTTTTCCTTCATGTGATTTAAACAAAATATCATCGAATTAGACAATATTTTACCGTTTTCCACGTTTTTGTGAATTTTCTGTCCATGGGTATTAATTCATATATATACGATAAAAATGATGCAAACACATAATTGATTAGATAATAACCTTAAATACTTCATTTTCAATCATCTATTTGTTTCTCGTTAAAATACTGAGTAAGATATTGAAAAGGGGAGAAGTTCTGTTTTTATTGCATATATCGACGTTTCAGCCGGAATAGAGCGATTTTCGTGTACATCATCCATCGGTAATATAAACGGAAAATCAGGAACATTTTAGTTAATTCTAATGAAAACACATTGATTTTTATCATTTGTATTGGAAACAACATTGTCATATGTCTTTTCTAGGATCTAAATAATACGAAACCTCGCTTTATGATTTGAAGTTAAAATCCTCAAATATGATTAAATAGTGACTTTTTTCACGTTTTTCATGTAATTTGATATTACGTAAATATATTCATTTTTACCAATATTCCGATACTATTTCATGTAGTATCACGATATGTGATTTGGCCATGAAATCACAGAATTTCGCATAATATTGCATTTTAAGCAAGTTTTCTTGCATTTTGCTTCGTACGAAAAATCATCGATTTAGCAATATTTTGACGTCTATCATCCCCTTTTCCTTCATGTGATTTAAATAAAATATCATCGAATTAGGCAATATTTTGCCGTTTTCCACGTTTTTGTGAATTTTCAGTCCATGGGAACTAATTCCTATATATACGATAAAAATGATGCAAACACATAATTGATTAGATAATAACCTTAAATACTTCATTTTCAATCATCTAATATTTTCTCGTTAAAATACTGAGTAAGATTTTGAAAAGGGGAGAAGTTCGGTTTTTATTGCATATATCGACGTTTCAGCCGGATTAGAGCGGTTTTACGTGTACATCTTCCATCGGTAATATAAACGGAAAATCAGGAACATTTTAGTTAATTTTAATGAAAACACATTGATTTTTATCATTTGTATTGGAAACAACATTGTCATATGTCTTTTCTTGGATCTAAATAATACGAAACCTCGCTCTATGATTTGAAGTTAAAATCCTCAAATATAGTTAAATAGTGACTTTTTTCACGTTTTTCATGTAGTTTGATATTACGGAAATATATTCATTTTTGCCAATATTTCGATACTATTTCATGTAGTATCACGATATGTGATTTGGCCTTCAATTCTCAGAATTTCGCATAATATTGCATATTAAGCAAGTTTTCTTGCATTTTGTTTCGTACGAAAAATCATCGAATTTAGCAATATTTTGACGTTTATCATCCCCTTTTCCTTCATGTGATTTAAACAAAATATCATCGAATTAGGCAATATTTTGCCGTTTTCCACGTTTTTGTGAATTTTCAGTCCATGGGTATTACTTCATATATATACGATAAAAATGATGCAAACACATAATTGATTAGATAATAACCTTAAATACTTCATTTTCAATCATCTATTTGTTTCTCGTTAAAATACTGAATAAGATATTGAAAAGGGGAGAAGTTCGGTTTTTATTGCATATATCGACGTTTCAGCCGGAATAGAGCGGTTTTACATGTACATCTTCCATCGGTAATATAATCAGAAAATCATGAACATTTTAGTTAATTCTAATAAAAACACATTGTTTTTTATCATTTGTATTGGAAACAACATTGTCATATTTCTTTTCTTGGATCTAAATACTACCGTCAATAAAATACCTTCAAATAAAATACCTTCAAATCATAGAGCGAGGTTTCCTCGCTCTATGATATGAAGGTAAAAACCTCAAATATGGTAAAATAGTGACTTTTTCACGTTAATCATGTAGTTTGATATTACGCAAATATATTCATTTTTACCAATATTTCGATACTATTTCATGTTGTATCACGATATGTGATTTGGCCTTCATATCTCAGAATTTCGCATAATATTGCATTTTAAGCAAGTTTTCTTGCATTTTGTTTCGTACGAAAAATCATCGAATTTAGCAATATTTTGACGTTTATCATCCCCTTTTCCTTTATTTGATTTGAACAAAATATCATTGAATTAGGCAATATTTTGCCGTTTATCCACGTTTTTGTGAATTTTCAGTCTATGGGTATTAATTCTTATATATACGATAAAAATGATGCAAACACATAATTGATTAGATAATAACCTTAAATACTTCATTTTCAATCATCTATTTGTTTCTCGTTAAAATACTGAGTAAGATATTGAAAAGGGGAGAAGTTCGGATTTTATTGCATATATCGACGTTTCAGCCGGATTAGAGCGGTTTTACGTGTACATCTTCCATCGGTAATATAAACGGAAAATCAAGAACATTTTAGTTAATTCTAATGAAAACACATTGATTTTTATCATTTGTATTGGAAACAACATTGTCATATGTCTTTTCTTGGACCGAAATACTACGAAACCTCGCTCTATGATTTGAAGGTAAAAACCTCAAATATGGTAAAATAGTGACTTTTTCACGTTAATCATGTAGTTTGATATTACGCAAATATATTCATTTTTACCAATATTTCGATACTATTTCATGTTGTATCACGATATGTGATTTGGCCTTCATATCTCAGAATTTCGCATAATATTGCATTTTAAGCCAGTTTTCTTGCATTTTGTTTCGTACGAAAAATCGTCGAATTTAGCAATATTTTGACGTTTATCATCTCCTTTTCCTTCATGTGATTTAAACAAAATATCATCGAATTAGACAATATTTTACCGTTTTCCACGTTTTTGTGAATTTTCTGTCCATGGGTATTAATTCATATATATACGATAAAAATGATGCAAACACATAATTGATTAGATAATAACCTTAAATACTTAATTTTCAATCATCTATTTGTTTCTCGTTAAAATACTGAGTAAGATATTGAAAAGGGGAGAAGTTCTGTTTTTATTGCATATATCGACGTTTCAGCCGGAATAGAGCGATTTTCGTGTACATCATCCATCGGTAATATAAACGGAAAATCAGGAACATTTTAGTTAATTCTAATGAAAACACATTGATTTTTATCATTTGTATTGGAAACAACATTGTCATATGTCTTTTCTAGGATCTAAATAATACGAAACCTCGCTTTATGATTTGAAGTTAAAATCCTCAAATATGATTAAATAGTGACTTTTTTCACGTTTTTCATGTAATTTGATATTACGTAAATATATTCATTTTTACCAATATTTCGATACTATTTCATGTAGTATCACGATATGTGATTTGGCCTACAAATCTCAGAATTTCGCATAATATTGCATTTTAAGTAAGTTTTCTTGCATTTTGTTTCGTACGAAAAATCATCGAATTTAGCAATATTTTGACGTTTGTCATCCCCTTTTCCTTTATTTGATTTAAACAAAATATCATCGAATTAGGCAATATTTTGCCGTTTTTCCACGTTTTTGTGAATTTTCAGTTTAGGGGTATTAATTCATTATATATACGATAAAAATGATGCAAACACATAATTGATTAGATAATAACCTTAAATACTTCATTTCAATCAACTATTTGTTTCCCGTTAAAATATTGAGTAAGATATTGAAAAGGGGAGTAGTTCTGTTTTTATTGCATATATCGACGTTTCAGCCGGAATAGAGCGATTTTCGTGTACATCTTCCATCGGTAATATAAACAGAAAAATAGGAACATTTTAGTTAATTCTAATGAAAACACATTGTTTTTTATCATTTGTATTGGAAACAGCATTGTCATATGTCTTTTCTTGGATCTAAATAATACGAAACCTCGCTCTATGATTTGAAGGTAAAATCCTCAAATATGGTAAAATAGTGACTTTTTCACGTTAATCATGTAGTTTGATATTATGCAAATATATTCATTTTTTACCAATATTTCGATACTATTTCATGTAATATCACGATATGTGATTTGGCCTTCAAATCTCAGAATTTTGCATAATATTGCATTTAAGCAAGTTTTCTTGCATTTTGTTTCGCACGAAAAATCATCGAATTTGGCAATATTTTGACGTTTATCATCCCCTTTTCCTTTATGTGATTAAAACAAAATATCATCGAATTAGGCAATATTTTGCCGTTTATCCACGTTTTTGTGAATTTTCAGTCTATGGGTATTAATTCATATATATACGATAAAAATGATGCAAAAACATAATTGATTAGATAATAACCTTAAATACTTCATTTTCAATCATCTATTTGTTTCTCGTTAAAATACCTACCTTACCTTGAGGCTACCTTGAGGTGCTTCCGGGGCTTAGTGTCCCCGCGGCCCGGTCGTCGACCAGGCCTCCTGGTTGCTGGACTGATCAACCAGGCTGTTAGACGCGGCTGCTCGCAGCCTGACGTATGAGTCACAGCCTGGTTGATCAGGTATCCTTTGGAGGTGCTTATCCAGTTCTCTCGTGAACACTGTGAGGGGTTTGCCAGTTATGCCCCTTATGTGTAGTGGAAGCGTGTTGAACAGTCTCGGGCCTCTGATGTTGATAGAGTTCTCTCTCAGAGTACCAGTTGCACCTCTGCTTTTCAACGGGGGTATTCTGCACATCCTGCCATGTCTTCTGGTCTCATGTGATGTTATTTCTGTGTGCAGGTTTGGGACCAGCCCCTCAATTATTTTCCACGTGTAAATTATTATGTATCTCTCCCGCCTGCGCTCAAGGGAGTACAGATTTAGGCTCTTTAGTCGGTCCCAGTAATTTAGATGTTTTACTGAGTGGATTCTAGCAGTAAAGGATCTCTGCACGCTCTCTAGGTCAGCAATTTCTCCAGCTTTGAAAGGGGCTGTCATTGTGCAGCAGTACTCCACTCTAGAGAGCACAAGCGTTTTGAAAAGTATCATCATCGGTATAGCATCTCTAGTGTGAAAAGTTCTTGTTATCCAACCTGTCATTTTTCTTGCAGTTGCGACGGCTACTTTATTGTGTTCTTTACAGGTAAGGTCTTCCGACATGAGTACACCCAGGTCCTTTACATTGCCTTTTCGTTCTATGTTATGATTTGCCTGCGTTTTGTACGTGGTTTCTGTTTTTATATTTTCAATTTTTCCGTTGCGCATGAGCTGAAACTTATCCTCGTTGAATACCATATTATTTTCTGTAGCCCATAGAAAGACCTGATCTACATCTGATTGGAGGTTTGCCGTGTCCTCTATGTTGCCAACTCTCATGAAAATCCTAGTGTCATCTGCAAAGGATGATACAGTGCTATAGGTTGTGTTCTGGTCTATGTCCGATATGAGGATGAGAAAAAGTACTGGAGCAAGCACAGTACCCTGGGGGACTGAGCTCTTCACGGTTGATGGGCTGGATTTTATTTTGTTGACTATTACACATTGGGTTCTGTCAGTCAGGAAATTGTAGATCCATCTGCCTATTTTCCCGGTAATTCCCTTTAAACGCATTTTATGTGCAATAACACCATGGTCACATTTATCAAAAGCTTTTGCGAAATCTGTGTAAATTACATCAGCGTTTTGTTTGTCTTCCATAGCATCTAATGCCATATCATAGTGGTCCAGCAACTGCGACAGGCAAGAGCGCCCTGTTCTGAAACCATGTTGTCCGGGGTTATGGAGATGCTGTGATTCCATGTATTTTGTGATCTTACTTCTTAGCACTCTCTCAAAAATTTTTATGATGTGCGATGTTAGTGCTATCGGTCTGTAATTTTTTGCCTCTGCCTTATTTCCTCCTTTATGGAGTGGTGCTATCTCTGCTGTTTTTAGTATGTCAGGGATAACGCCAGTATCTAGGCTTTGTCTCCACAGAATGTCGAGGGGGATTGCGATAGTGTTTTTTTACAGTTCTTGATGAATATGGAGTTCCAAGAATCCGGGCCTGGTGCAGAGTGCATAGGCATACTGTTTATGGCTTCTTCAAAATCTAGTGGGGATAGGGCGACGTCTGATATGTGATTTGATGTTGGTATCATATCCATGAAAAATTCATTTGGGTTATCAATCTTTAGTGCATTTAATGGCTCACTGAAAACAGAGTCGTACTGCTTCCTCAGTAACTCGCTCATTTCTTTGTTGTCATCTGTGAAAGTTCCATCTCCCTTTCGCAGGGGCCCGATACTAGATGTGGTTTTTGATCTTGATTTTGCATAGGAGAAAAAATATTTCGGATTTCTCTCTATTTCACTGATGGCCTTTTGCTCTCTTTGCCTCTCCTGGGTTTTGTATGATTCTTGTAGCTTGAGTTCAATTGTTTCTATTTCTCTACCTAACCTTCTTCGCCGTTCTTGAGATAGGGTGCGACTCTCAAGTTGTTCCGCGATTCGTTTTCTTCGCCTATATAGGGAACGACGTTCCCGTTCCAATCTGCATCTCTTTCTCTTTTTTCTTAGGGATATGCGGTTTGAACATATTTCTAGTGCTACTGAGCTTATTTTTTCCAGGCACTGGTTCAGGTTTGCATTTCCTAGCTGTTCTTCCCAGTTTATTTCTGTGAAGTCCTGGTTTATTTGCTCCCAGTTTATCCGTTTATTATTGAAGTTGAATTTGCTGAAATCTCCTCCACCGGGAATCTGGACTGGTTTTGAAGGTCCATTTCCCATGGTTGTCAGAACTTCAATTAAGTTGTGATCTGAGTAACAGGTATTTGTAATCATTATGTTCCCGATCAACTCATCATTATTAGTGAAAATGAGGTCCAGCGTGTTCTCCTTCCTAGTTGGTTCTACTATTTGCTGGTTTAAGGCAAACCTATCGCACATCCGTAGCAGGTCATTTGCATGTGCCTGCTCATTTAGGCTACTTCCTGGTATTCTTTCTGATATTACTGTATTAGCCAGGTGCTTCCATTTCAGGTGCCGTAGGTTGAAGTCCCCAAGCAGGATGATGTTCGGAGCTGGATTTGTGAGGTTTTCCAAGCAGTGCTCTATTTTCATTAGTTGGTCTTTAAACTGCTGAGGGTTTGCCTCCGGTGACTTATATACAAGGGCAACAACTACATTTAGGATCTCTATTTTGACTATCAGCACTTCCACCATATCATTTGAGGTGTTTAGCAGCTCAGTACAGATGAGTGTGTCTTTGATGTAGAGGCTGACCCCACCCTGAAGCCGGTGTTTCCTATCACATCTGAAGAGATTGTATTCTGAGATCCATATTTCACCATCAAGGTAGTCCTTTGTGTGAGTTTCCGTTAGGGCTGCAAACACTGCATTTGCCTCATGAAGGAGACCATCTATACTGACAAAGATATTGAAAAGGGGAGAAGTTCGGTTTTTATTGCATATATCGACGTTTCAGCCGGATTAGAGTGGTTTTACGTGTACATCTTCCATCGGAAATATAAACGGAAAATCAAGAACATTTTAGTTAATTCTAATGAAAACACATTATTTTTTATCATTTGTATTGGAAACAACATTGTCATATGTCTTTTCTTGGATCTAAATAATACGAAACCTCGCTCTATGATTTGAAGTTAAAATCCTCAAATATGGTTAAATAGTGACTTTTTTCACGTTTTTCATGTAGTTTGATATTACGGAAATATATTCATTTTTACCAATATTTCGATACTATTTCATGTAGTATCACGATATGTGATTTGGCCTTCAAATCTCAGAATTTCGGATAATATTGCATTTTAAGCAAGTTTTCTTGCATTTTGTTTCGTACGAAAAATCATCGAATTTAGCAATATTTTGACGTTTATCATCCCCTTTTCCTTCATGTGATTTAAACAAAATATCATCGAATTAGGCAATATTTTGCCGTTTTCCACGTTTTTGTGAATTTTCCGTCAATTGGTATTAATTCATATATTTACGATAAAAATGATGCAAACACATAATTGATTAGATAATAACCTTAAATACTTCATTTTCAATCATCTATTTGTTTCTCGTTAAAATACTGAGTAAGATATTGAAAATGGGAGAAGTTCTGTTTTTATTGCATATATCGACGTTTCAGCCGGAATAGAGCGATTTTCGGGTACATCGGTAATATAAACGGAAAATCAGGAACATTTTAGTTAATTCTAATGAAAACACATTGTTTTTTATCATTTGTATTGGAAACAGCATTGTCATATGTATTTTCTTGGATCTAAATAATTCGAAACCTCGCTCTATGATTTGAAGGTAAAATCCTCAAATATGGTAAAATAGTGACTTTTTCACGTTAATCATGTAGTTTGATATTATGCAAATATATTCATTTTTACCAATATTTCGATACTATTTCATGTAGTATCACGATATGTAATTTGGCCTTCAAATCTCAGAATTTCGCATAATATTGCTATTTAAGCAAGTTTTCTTGCATTTTGTTTCGTACGAAAAATCATCAAATTTAGCAATATTTTGACGTTTATCATCCCCTTTTCCTTCATGTGATTTAAACAAAATATCATCAAATTAGGCAATATTTTGCCTTTTTCCACGTTTTTGTGAATTTTCAGTCTATGGGTATTAATTCATATATATACGATAAAAATGATGCAAACACATAATTGATTAGATAATAACCTTAAATACTTCATTTTCAATCATCTATTTGTTTCTCGTTAAAATACTGAGTAAGATATTGAAAAGGGGAGAAGTTCGGTTTTTATTGCATATATCGACGTTTCAATTGGATTAGAGCGGTTTTACGTGTACATCTTCCATCGGTAATATAAACGGAAAATCAAGAACATTTTAGTTAATTCTAATAAAAACACATTGTTTTTTATCATTTGTATTGGAAACAACATTGTCATATGTCTTTTCTTGGATCTAAATACTACCTTCAATAAAATACCTTCAAATAAAATACCTTCAAATCATAGAGCGAGGTTTCCTCGCTCTATGATATGAAGGTAAAAACCTCAAATATGGTAAAATAGTGACTTTTTCACGTTAATCATGTAGTTTGATATTACGCAAATATATTCATTTTTACCAATATTTCGATACTATTTCATGTAGTATCACGATATGTGATTTGGCCTTCAAATCTCAGAATTTCGCATAATATTGCATTTTAAGCCAGTTTTCTTGCATTTTGTTTCGTACGAAAAATCATCGAATTTAGCAAAATTTTGACGTTTATCATCTCCTTTTCCTTCATGTGATTTAAACAAAATATCATCGAATTAGACAATATTTTGCCGTTTTCCACGTTTTTGTGAATTTTCCGTCCATGGGTATTAATTCATATATATACGATAAAAATGATGCAAACACATAATTGATTAGATAATAACCTTAAATACTTCATTTTCAATCATCTATTTGTTTCCCGTTAAAACACTGAGTAAGATATTGAAAAGGGGAGTAGTTCTGTTTTTATTGCATATATAGACGTTTCAGCCGGAATAGAGCGATTTTCGTGTACATCTTCCATCGGTAATATAAACGGAAAATCAGGAACATTTTAGTTAATTCTAATAAAAACACATTGATTTTTATCATTTGTATTAGAAACAACATTGTCATATGTCTTTTCTTGGATCTAAATAATACGAAACCTCGCTCTATGATTTGAAGTTAAAATCCTCAAATATGGTTAAATAGTGACTTTTTCACGTTAATCATGTAGTTTGATATTATGCAAATATATTCATTTTTTAACAATATTTCGATACTATTTCATGTAGTATCACGATATGTGATTTGGCCTTCAATTCTCAGAATTTCGCATAATATTGCATTTTAAGGAAGTTTTCTTGCATTTTGTTTCGTACGAAAAATCATCGAATTTAGCATTATTTTGACGTTTATCATCCCCTTTTCTTTTATGTTAATAAAACAAAATATCATCGAATTAGGCAATATTTTGCCGTGTATCAACGTTTTTGTGAATTTTCAGTCTATGGGTATTAATTAATATATATTCGATAAAAATGATGCAAACACATAATTGATTAGATAATAACCTTAAATACTTCATTTTCAATCATCTATTTGTTTCTCGTTAAAATACTGAGTAAGATATTGAAAAGGGGAGAAGTTCGGTTTTTATTGCATATATCGACGTTTCAGCCGGAATAGAGCGGTTTTACGTGTACATCTTCTATCGGTAATATAAACGGAAAATCAGGAACATTTTAGTTAATTCAAATAAAAACACATTGATTTCTATCATTTGTATTGGAAACAACATTGTCATATGTCTTTTCTTGGATCTAAATAATACGAAACCTCGCTCTATGATTTGAAGTTAAAATCCTCAAATATGGTTAAATAGTGACTTTTTTCACGTTTTTCATGTAGTTTGATATTACGAAATTATATTCATTTTTACCAATATTCCGATACTATTTCATGTAGTATCACGATATGTGATTTGGCCTTGAAATCGCAGAATTTCGCATAATATTGCATTTTAAGCAAGTTTTCTTGCATTTTGTTTCGTACGAAAAATCATCGAATTTAGCAATATTTTGACGTTTGTCATCCCTTTTCCTTCATGTGATTTAAATAAAATATCATCGAATTAGGCAATATTTTGCCGTTTTCCACGTTTTTGTGAATTTTCAGTCCATGGGTTAAAGTTCAGTCCATTCATATATATACGATAAAAATGATGCAAACACATAATTGATTAGATAATAACCTTAAATACTTCATTTTCAATCATCTATTTGTTTCTCGTTAAAATACTGAGTAAGATATTGAAAAGGGGAGAAGTTCGGTTTTTATTGCATATATCGACGTTTCAGCCGGATTAGAGCGGTTTTGCGTGTACATCTTCCATCGGTAATATAAACGGAAAATCAAGAACATTTTAGTTAATTCTAATGAAAACACATTGTTTTTTATCATTTGTATTGGAAACAACATTGTCATATGTCTTTTCTTGGACTTAAATACTACGAAACCTCGCTCTATGATTTGAAGGTAAAAACCTCAAATATGGTAAAATAGTGACTTTTTCACGTTAATCATGTAGTTTGATATTACGCAAATATATTCATTTTTACCAATATTTCGATACTATTTCATGTAGTATCACGATATGTGATTTGGCCTTCATATCTCAGAATTTCGCATAATATTGCATTTTAAGCAAGTTTTCTTGCATTTTGTTTCGTACGAAAAATCATCGAATTTAGCAATATTTTGACGTTTATCATCACTTTTTACTTTATTTGATTTAAACAAAATATCATCGAATTAGGCAATATTTTGCCGTTTTTCCACATTTTTGTGAATTTTCACTTTAGGGGTATTAATTCATTATATATACGATAAAAATGATGCAAACACATAATTGATTAAATAATAACCTTAAATACTTCATTTCAATCAACTATTTGTTTCCCGTTAAAACACTGAGTAAGATATTGAAAAGGGGAGTAGTTCTGTTTTTATTGCATATATAGACGTTTCAGCCGGAATAGAGCGATTTTCGTGTACATCTTCCATCGGTAATATAAACGGAAAATCAGGAACATTTTAGTTAATTCTAATAAAAACACATTGATTTTTATCATTTGTATTGGAAACAACATTGTCATATGTCTTTTCTTGGATCTAAATAATACGAAACCTCGCTCTATGATTTGAAGTTAAAATCATCAAATATGGTAAAATAGTGACTTTTTCACGTTAATCATGTAGTTTGATATTATGCAAATATATTCATTTTTTAACAATATTTCGATACTATTTCATGTAGTATCACGATATGTGATTTGGCCTTCAATTCTCAGAATTTCGCATAATATTGCATTTTAAGCAAGTTTTCTTGCATTTTGTTTCGTACGAAAAATCATCGAATTTAGCAATATTTTGACGTTTATCATCCCCTTTTCCTTTATATGATTAAAACAAAATATCATCGAATTAGGCAATATTTTGCCGTTTATCAACGTTTTTGTGAATTTTCAGTCCATGGGTATTAATTAATATATATACGATAAAAATGATGCAAACACATAATTGATTAGATAATAACCTTAAATACTTCATTTTCAATCATCTATTTGTTTCTCGTTAAAATACTGAGTAAGATATTGAAAAGGGGAGAAGTTCGGTTTTTATTGCATATATCGACGTTTCAGCCGGAATAGAGCGGTTTTACGTGTACATCTTCTATCGGTAATATAAACGGAAAATCAGGAACATTTTAGTTAATTCAAATAAAAACACATTGATTTCTATCATTTGTATTGGAAACAACATTGTCATATGTCTTTTCTTGGATCTAAATAATACGAAACCTCGCTCTATGATTTGAAGATAAAATCCTCAAATATGGTTAAATAGTGACTTTTTTCACGTTTTTCATGTAGTTTGATATTACGAAATTATATTCATTTTTACCAATATTCCGATACTATTTCATGTAGTATCACGATATGTGATTTGGCCTTGAAATCGCAGAATTTCGCATAATATTGCATTTTAAGCAAGTTTTCTTGCATTTTGTTTCGTACGAAAAATCATCGAATTTAGCAATATTTTGACGTTTGTCATCCCTTTTCCTTCATGTTATTAAAATAAAATATCATCGAATTAGGCAATATTTTGCCGTTTTCCACGTTTTTGTGAATTTTCAGTCCATGGGTTAAAGTTCAGTCCATTCATATATATACGATAAAAATGATGCAAACACATAATTGATTAGATAATAACCTTAAATACTTCATTTTCAATCGTCTATTTTTTCTCGTTAAAATACTGAGTAAGATATTGAAAAGGGGAGAAGTTCGGTTTTTATTGCATATATCGACGTTTCAGCCGGAATAGAGCGGTTTTACGTGTACATCTTCCATCGGTAATATAAACGGAAAATCAGGAACATTTTAGTTAATTCTAATGAAAACACATTGTTTTTTATCATTTGTTTTGGAAACAGCATAGTCATATGTCTTTTCTTGGATCTAAATAATACGAAACCTCGCTCTATGATTTGAAGTTAAAATCCTCAAATATGGTTAAATAGTGACTTTTTCACGTTTTTCATGTAGTTTGATATTACGTAAATATATTCATTTTTAACAATATTTCGATACTATTTCATGTAGTATCACGATATGTGATTTGGCCTACAAATCTCAGAATTTCGCATAATATTGCATTTTAAGCAAGTTTTCTTGCATTTTGTTTCGTACGAAAAATCATCGAATTTAGCAATATTTTGACGTTTATCATCCCCTTTTCCTTTATGTAATTTAAACCAAATATCATCGAATTAGGCAACATTTTGCCGTTTTCCACGTTTTTGTGAATTTTCAGTCTATGGGTATTAATTCATATATATACGATAAAAATGATGCAAACACATAATTGATTAGATAATAACCTTATATACTTCATTTTCAATCAACTATTTGTTTCTCGTTAAAATACTGAGTAAGATATTGAAAAGGGGAGAAGTTCGGTTTTTATTGCATATATCGACGTTTCAGCCGGATTAGAGCGGTTTTACGTGTACATCTTCCATCGGTAATATAAACGGAAAATCAAGAACATTTTAGTTAATTCTAATGAAAACACATTGATTTTTATCATTTGTATTGGAAACAACATTGTCATATGTCTTTTCTTGGACCGAAATACTACGAAACCTCGCTCTATGATTTGAAGGTAAAAACCTCAAATATGGTAAAATAGTGACTTTTTTCACGTTATTCATGTAGTTTGATATTACGCAAATATATTCATTTTTACCAATATTTCGATACTATTTCATGTAGTATCACGATATGTGATTTGGCCTTCATATCTCAGAATTTCGCATATTATTGCATTTTAAGCAAGTTTTCTTGCATTTTGTTTGTACGAAAAATCATCGAATTTAGCTATATTTTCACTTTTATCATCCCCTTTTCCTTCATGTGATTTAAACAAAATATCATCGAATTAGGCAATATTTTGCCGTTTTCCACGTTTTTGTGAATTTTCAGTCCATGGGTATTACTTCATATATATACGATAAAAATGATGCAAACACATAATTGATTAGATAATAACCTTAAATACTTCATTTTCAATCATCTATTTTTTCTCGTTAAATACTGAGTAAGATATTGAAAAGGGGAGAAGTTCGGTTTTTATTGCATATATCGACGTTTCAGCCGGAATAGAGCGGTTTTACGTGTACATCTTCCATCGGTAATATAAACGGAAAATCAAGAACATTTTAGTTAATTCTAATGAAAACACATTGTTTTTTATCATTTGTATTGGAAACAACATTGTCATATGTCTTTTCTTGGACCGAAATACTACGAAACCTCGCTCTATGATTTGAAGGTAAAAACCTCAAATATGGTAAAATAGTGACTTTTTCACGTTAATCATGTAGTTTGATATTACGCAAATATATTCATTTTTACCAATATTTCGATACTATTTCATGTAGTATCACGATATGTGATTTGGCCTTCATATCTCAGAATTTCGCATAATATTGCATTTTAAGCAAGTTTTCTTGCATTTTGTTTCGTACGAAAAATCATCGAATTTAGCAATATTTTCACTTTTATCATCCCCTTTTCCTTCATGTGATTTAAACAAAATATCATCGAATTAGGCAATATTTTGCCGTTTTCCACTTTTTTGTGAATTTTCAGTCCATGGGTATTACTTCATATATATGCGATAAAAATGATGCAAACACATAATTGATTAGATAATAACCTTAAATACTTCATTTTCAATCGTCTATTTTTTCTCGTTAAAATACTGAGTAAGATATTGAAAAGGGGAGAAGTTCGGTTTTT
Source organism: Procambarus clarkii (assembly GCF_040958095.1). Taxonomy (NCBI): domain Eukaryota; kingdom Metazoa; phylum Arthropoda; class Malacostraca; order Decapoda; family Cambaridae; genus Procambarus; species Procambarus clarkii. The sequence continues at coordinate 43,270,789 of NC_091184.1, forward strand.
ATTGCATATATCGACGTTTCAGCCGGAATAGAGCGGTTTTACGTGTACATCTTCCATCAGTAATATAAACGGAAAATCAGGAACATTTTAGTTAATTCTAATGAAAACACATTGTTTTTTATCATTTGTATTGGAAACAGCATAGTCATATGTCTTTTCTTGGATCTAAATAATACGAAACCTCGCTCTATGATTTGAAGTTAAAATCCTCAAATATGGTTAAATAGTGACTTTTTCACGTTTTTCATGTAGTTTGATATTACGTAAATATATTCATTTTTAACAATATTTCGATACTATTTCATGTAGTATCACGATATGTGATTTGGCCTACAAATCTCAGAATTTCGCATAATATTGCTTTTTAAGCAAGTTTTCTTGCATTTTGTTTCGTACGAAAAATCATCGAATTTAGCAATATTTTGACGTTTATCATCCCCTTTTCCTTTATGTAATTTAAACCAAATATCATCGAATTAGGCAATATTTTGCCGTTTTCCACGTTTTTGTGAATTTTCAGTCTATGGGTATTAATTCATATATATACGATAAAAATGATGCAAACACATAATTGATTAGATAATAACCTTATATACTTCATTTTCAATCAACTATTTGTTTCTCGTCAAAATACTGAGTAAGATATTGAAAAGGGGAGAATTTCGGTTTTTATTGCATATATCGACGTTTCAGCCGGATTAGAGCGGTTTTACGTGTACATCTTCCATCGGTAATATAAACGGAAAATCAGGAACATTTTAGTTAATTCTAATGAAAACACATTGATTTTTATCATTTGTATTGGAAACAACATTGTCATATGTCTTTTCTTGGACCGAAATACTACGAAACCTCGCTCTATGATTTGAAGGTAAAAACCTCAAATATGGTAAAATAGTGACTTTTTCACGTTTATCATGTAGTTTGATATTACGCAAATATATTCATTTTTACCAATATTTCGATACTATTTCATGCAGTATCACGATATGTGATTTGGCCTTCAAATCTCAGAATTTCGCATAATATTGCATTTTAAGCAAGTTTTCTTGCATTTTGTTTCGTACGAAAAATCATCGAATTTAGCTATATTTTCACTTTTATCATCCCCTTTTCCTTCATGTGATTTAAACAAAATATCATCGAATTAGGCAATATTTTGCCGTTTTCCACGTTTTTGTGAATTTTCAGTCCATGGGTATTACTTCATATATATACGATAAAAATGATGCAAACACATAATTGATTAGATAATAACCTTAAATACTTCATTTTCAATCATCTATTTTTTCTCGTTAAAATACTGAGTAAGATATTGAAAAGGGGAGAAGTTCGGTTTTTATTGCATATATCGACGTTTCAGCCGGAATAGAGCGGTTTTACGTGTACATCTTCCATCGGTAATATAAACGGAAAATCAGGAACATTTTAGTTAATTCTAATGAAAACACATTATTTTTTATCATTTGTATTGGAAACAACATTGTCATATGTCTTTTCTTGGATCTAAATAATACGAAACCTCGCTTTATGATTTGAAGTTAAAATCCTCAAATATGGTTAAATAGTGACTTTTTCACGTTTTTCATTTAGTTTGATATTACGTAAATATATTCATTTTTAACAATATTTCGATACTATTTCATGTAGTATCACGATATGTGATTTGGCCTACAAATCTCAGAATTTCGCATAATATTGCATTTTAAGCGAGTTTTCTTGCATTTTGTTTCGTACGAAAAATCATCGAATTTAGCAATATTTTGACGTTTATCATCCCCTTTTCCTTTATTTGATTTAAACAAAATATCATCGAATTAGGCAATATTTTGAAGTTTTCCACGTTTTTGTGAATTTTCAGTCTATGGGTATTAATTCATATATATACGATAAAAATGATGCAAACACATAATTGATTAGATAATAACCTTAAATACTTCATTTTCAATCATCTATTTTTTCTCGTTAAAATACTGAGTAAGATATTGAAAAGGGGAGAAGTTCGGTTTTTATTGCATATATCGACGTTTCAGCCGGAATTGAGCGGTTTTCGTGTACATCTTCCATCGGTAATATAAACGGAAAATCAGGAACATTTTAGTTAATTCTAATGAAAACACATTGATTTTTATCATTTGTATTGGAAACAACATTGTCATATGTCTTTTCTAGGATCTAAATAATACGAAACCTCGCTTTATGATTTGAAGTTAAAATCCTCAAATATGGTTAAATAGTGACTTTTTCACGTTTTTCATATATTACGTAAATATATTCATTTTTAACAATATTTCGATACTATTTCATGTAGTATCACGATATGTGATTTGGCCTACAAATCTCAGAATTTCGCATAATATTGCATTTTAAGCAAGTTTTCTTGCATTTTGTTTCGTACGAAAAATCATCGAATTTAGCAATATTTTGACGTTTATCATCCCCTTTTCCTTTATGTAATTTAAACCAAATATCATCGAATTAGGCAATATTTTGCCGTTTTCCACGTTTTTGTGAATTTTCAGTCTATGGGTATTAATTCATATATATACGATAAAAATGATGCAAACACATAATTGATTAGATAATAACCTTATATACTTCATTTTCAATCAACTATTTGTTTCTCGTCAAAATACTGAGTAAGATATTGAAAAGGGGAGAAGTTCGGTTTTTATTGCATATATCGACGTTTCAGCCGGAATAGAGCGGTTTTACGTGTACATCTTCCATCGGTAATATAAACGGAAAATCAGGAACATTTTAGTTAATTCTAATGAAAACACATTAATTTTAATCATTTGTATTGGAAACAACATTGTCATATGTCTTTTCTTGGATCTAAATAATACGAAACCTCGCTTTATGATTTGAAGTTAAAATCCTCAAATATGGTTAAATAGTGACTTTTTCACGTTTTTCATGTGGTTTGATATTACGTAAATATATTCATTTTTAACAATATTTCGATACTATTTCATGTAGTATCACGATATGTGATTTGGCCTACAAATCTCAGAATTTCGCATAATATTGCATTTTAAGCGAGTTTTCTTGCATTTTGTTTCGTACGAAAAATCATCGAATTTAGCAATATTTTGACGTTTATCATCCCCTTTTCCTTTATTTGATTTAAACAAAATATCATCGAATTAGGCAATATTTTGAAGTTTTCCACGTGTTTGTGAATTTTCAGTCTATGGGTATTATTTCATATATATACGATAAAAATGATGCAAACACATAATTGATTAGATAATAACCTTAAATACTTCATTTTCAATCATCTATTTTTTCTCGTTAAAATACTGAGTAAGATATTGAAAAGGGGAGAAGTTCGGTTTTTATTGCATATATCGACGTTTCAGCCGGAATTGAGCGGTTTTCGTGTACATCTTCCATCGGTAATATAAACGGAAAATCAGGAACATTTTAGTTAATTCTAATGAAAACACATTGATTTTTATCATTTGTATTGGAAACAACATTGTCATATGTCTTTTCTAGGATCTAAATAATACGAAACCTCGCTTTATGATTTGAAGTTAAAATCCTCAAATATGGTTAAATAGTGACTTTTTCACGTTTTTCATGTTGTTTGATATTACGTAAATATATTCATTTTTACCAATATTTCGATACTATTTCATGTAGTATCACGATATGTGATTTGGCCTTTAAATCTCAGAATTTCGCATAATATTGCATTTTAAGCTAGTTTTCTTGCATTTTGTTTCGTACGAAAAATCATCAAATTTAGCAATATTTTGACGTTTATCATCCCCTTTTCCTTTATGTGATTAAAACAAAATATCATCGAATTAGGTAATATTTTGCCGTTTATCCACGTTTTTGTGAATTTTCAGTCTATGGGTATTAATTCATATATATACGATAAAAATGATGCAAACACATAATTGATTAGATAATAACCTTAAATACTTCATTTTCAATCATCTATTTGTTTCTCGTTAAAATACTGAGTAAGATATTGAAAAGGGGAGAAGTTCGGTTTTTATTGCATATATTGACGTTTCAGCCGGAATAGAGCGGTTTTACGTGTACATCTTCTATCGGTAATATAAACGGAAAATCAGGAACATTTTAGTTAATTCAAATAAAAACACATTGATTTCTATCATTTGTATTGGAAACAACATTGTCATATGTCTTTTCTTGGATCTAAATAATACGAAACCTCGCTCTATGATTTGAAGTTAAAATCCTCAAATATGGTTAAATAGTGACTTTTTCACGTTAATCATGCAGTTTGATATTACGCAAATATATTCATTTTTACCAATATTTCGATACTATTTCATGTAGTATCACGATATGTGATTTGGCCTTCATATCTCAGAATTTCGCATAATATTGCATTTTAAGCAAGTTTTCTTGCATTTTGTTTCGTACGAAAAATCATCGAATTTAGCAATATTTTGACGTTTATCATCACTTTTTACTTTATTTGATTTAAACAAAATATCATCGAATTAGGCAATATTTTGCCGTTTTTCCACATTTTTGTGAATTTTCAGTTTAGGGGTATTAATTCATTATATATACGATAAAAATGATGCAAACACATAATTGATTAAATAATAACCTTAAATACTTCATTTCAATCAACTATTTGTTTCCCGTTAAAACACTGAGTAAGATATTGAAAAGGGGAGTAGTTCTGTTTTTATTGCATATATAGGCGTTCCAGCCGGAATAGAGCGATTTTCGTGTACATCTTCCATCGGTAATATAAACGGAAAATCAGGAACATTTTAGTTAATTCTAATAAAAACACATTGATTTTTATCATTTGTATTGGAAACAACATTGTCATATGTCTTTTCTTGGATCTAAATAATACGAAACCTCGCTCTATGATTTGAAGGTAAAATCATCAAATATGGTAAAATAGTGACTTTTTCACGTTAATCATGTAGTTTGATATTATGCAAATATATTCATTTTTTAACAATATTTCGATACTATTTCATGTAGTATCACGATATGTGATTTGGCCTTCAATTCTCAGAATTTCGCATAATATTGCATTTTAAGCAAGTTTTCTTGCATTTTGTTTCGTACGAAAAATCATCGAATTTAGCAATATTTTGACGTTTATCATCCCCTTTTCCTTTATATGATTAAAACAAAATATCATCGAATTAGGCAATATTTTGCCGTTTATCAACGTTTTTGTGAATTTTCAGTCTATGGGTATTAATTAATATATATACGATAAAAATGATGCAAACACATAATTGATTAGATAATAACCTTAAATACTTCATTTTCAATCATCTATTTGTTTCTCGTTAAAATACTGAGTAAGATATTGAAAAGGGGAGAAGTTCGGTTTTTATTGCATATATCGACGTTTCAGCCGGAATAGAGCGGTTTTACGTGTACATCTTCCATCGGTAATATAAACGGAAAATCAGGAACATTTTAGTTAATTCTAATGTAAACACATTGATTTTTATCATTTGTATTGGAAACAACATTGTCATATGTCTTTTCTTGGATCTAAATAATACGAAACCTCGCTCTATGATTTGAAGTTAAAATCCTCAAATATGGTTAAATAGTGACTTTTTTCACGTTTTTCATGTAGTTTGATATTACGAAATTATATTCATTTTTACCAATATTCCGATACTATTTCATGTAGTATCACGATATGTGATTTGGCCTTGAAATCGCAGAATTTCGCATAATATTGCATTTTAAGCAAGTTTTCTTGCATTTTGTTTCGTACGAAAAATCATCGAATTTAGCAATATTTTGACGTTTGTCATCCCTTTTCCTTCATGTGATTAAAATAAAATATCATCGAATTAGGCAATATTTTGCCGTTTTCCACGTTTTTGTGAATTTTCAGTCCATGGGTTAAAGTTCAGTCCATTCATATATATACGATAAAAATGATGCAAACACATAATTGATTAGATAATAACCTTAAATACTTCATTTTCAATCATCTATTTTTTCTCGTTAAATACTGAGTAAGATATTGAAAAGGGGAGAAGTTCGGTTTTTATTGCATATATCGACGTTTCAGCCGGAATAGAGCGGTTTTACGTGTACATCTTCCATCGGTAATATAAACGGAAAATCAGGAACATTTTAGTTAATTCTATTGAAAACACATTAATTTTTATCATTTGTATTGGAAACAACATTGTCATATGTCTTTTCTTGGATCTAAATAATACGAAACCTCGCTTTATGATTTGAAGTTAAAATCCTCAAATATGGTTAAATAGTGACTTTTTCACGTTTTTCATGTAGTTTGATATTACGTAAATATATTCATTTTTAACAATATTCCGATACTATTTCATGTAGTATCACGATATGTGATTTGGCCTACAAATCTCAGAATTTCGCAAAATATTGCATTTTAAGCAAGTTTTCTTGCATTTTGTTTCGTACGAAAAATCATCAAATTTAGCAATATTTTGACGTTTATCATCCCCTTTTCCTTTATGTAATTTAAACCAAATATCATCGAATTAGGCAATATTTTGCCGTTTTCCACGTTTTTGTGAATTTTCAGTCTATGGGTATTAATTCATATATATACGATAAAAATGATGCAAACACATAATTGATTAGATAATAACCTTATATACTTCATTTTCAATCAACTATTTGTTTCTCGTCAAAATACTGAGTAAGATATTGAAAAGGGGAGAAGTTCGGTTTTTATTGCATATATCGACGTTTCAGCCGGATTAGAGCGGTTTTACGTGTACATCTTCCATCGGTAATATAAACGGAAAATCAAGAACATTTTAGTTAATTCTAATGAAAACACATTGTTTTTTATCATTTGTATTGGAAACAACATTGTCATATGTCTTTTCTTGGACCGAAATACTACGAAACCTCGCTCTATGATTTGAAGGTAAAAACCTCAAATATGGTAAAATAGTGACTTTTTCACGTTAATCATGTAGTTTGATATTACGCAAATATATTCATTTTTACCAATATTTCGATACTATTTCATGTAGTATCACGATATGTGATTTGGAATTCATATCTCAGAATTTCGCATAATATTGCATTTTAAGCAAGTTTTCTTGCATTTTGTTTCGTACGAAAAATCATCGAATTTAGCAATATTTTCACTTTTATCATCCCCTTTTCCTTCATGTGATTTAAACAAAATATCATCGAATTAGGCAATATTTTGAAGTTTTCCACGTTTTTGTGAATTTTCAGTCTATGGGTATTAATTCATATATATACGATAAAAATGATGCAAACACATAATTGATTAGATAATAACAAATACTTCATTTTCAATCATCTATTTTTTCTCGTTAAAATACTGAGTAAGATATTGAAAAGGGGAGAAGTTCGGTTTTTATTGCATATATCGACGTTTCAGCCGGAATTGAGCGGTTTTCGTGTACATCTTCCATCGGTAATATAAACGGAAAATCAGGAACATTTTAGTTAATTCTAATGAAAACACATTGATTTTTATCATTTGTATTGGAAACAACATTGTCATATGTCTTTTCTAGGATCTAAATAATACGAAACCTCGCTTTATGATTTGAAGTTAAAATCCTCAAATATGGTTAAATAGTGACTTTTTCACGTTTTTCATGTAGTTTGATATTACGTAAATATATTCATTTTTAACAATATTTCGATACTATTTCATGTAGTATCACGATATGTGATTTGGCCTACAAATCTCAGAATTTCGCATAATATTGCATTTTAAGCAAGTTTTCTTGCATTTTGTTTCGTACGAAAAATCATCGAATTTAGCAATATTTTGACGTTTATCATCCCCTTTTCCTTTATGTAATTTAAACCAAATATCATCGAATTAGGCAATATTTTGCCGTTTTCCACGTTTTTGTGAATTTTCATTCTATGGGTATTAATTCATATATATACGATAAAAATGATGCAAACACATAATTGATTAGATAATAACCTTATATACTTCATTTTCAATCAACTATTTGTTTCTCGTCAAAATACTGAGTAAGATATTGAAAAGGGGAGAAGTTCGGTTTTTATTGCATATATCGACGTTTCAGCCGGAATAGAGCGGTTTTACGTGTACATCTTCCATCGGTAATATAAACGGAAAATCAGGAACATTTTAGTTAATTCTAATGAAAACACAATGATTTTTATCATTTGTATTGGAAACAACATTGTCAAATGTCTTTTCTTGAATCTAAATATTACGAAACCTCGCTCTATGATTTGAAGTTAAAATCCTCAAATATGGTTAAATGGTGACTTTTTTCACGTTTTTCATGTAGTTTGATATTACGTAAATATATTCATTTTTACCAATATTTTGATACTATTTCATGTAGTATCACGATATGTGATTTGGCCTTCAAATCTCAGAATTTCGCATAATATTGCATTTTAAGCAAGTTTTCTTGCATTTTGTTTCGTACGAAAAATCATATTTAGCAAAATTTTGACGTTTATCATCCCCTTTTCCTTTATGTAATTTAAACCAAATATCATCGAATTAGGCAATATTTTGCCGTTTTCCACGTTTTTGTGAATTTTCAGTCTATGGGTATTAATTCATATATATACGATAAAAATGATGCAAACACATAATTGATTAGATAATAACCTTATATACTTCATTTTCAATCAACTATTTGTTTCTCGTCAAAATACTGAGTAAGATATTGAAAAGGGGAGAAGTTCGGTTTTTATTGCATATATCGACGTTTCAGCCGGATTAGAGCGGTTTTACGTGTACATCTTCCATCGGTAATATAAACGGAAAATCAAGAACATTTTAGTTAATTCTAATGAAAACACATTGTTTTTTATCATTTGTATTGGAAACAACATTGTCATATGTCTTTTCTTGGAACGAAATACTACGAAACCTCGCTCTATGATTTGAAGGTAAAAACCTCAAATATGGTAAAATAGTGACTTTTTCACGTTAATCATGTAGTTTGATATTACGCAAATATATTCATTTTTACCAATATTTCGATACTATTTCATGTAGTATCCCGATATGTGATTTGGCCTACAAATCTCAGAATTTCGCATAATATTGCATTTTAAGCAAGTTTTCTTGCATTTTGTTTCGTACGAAAAATCATCGAATTTAGCTATATTTTCACTTTTATCATCCCCTTTTCCTTCATGTGATTTCAACAAAATATCATCGAATTAGGCAATATTTTGCCGTTTTCCACGTTTTTGTGAATTTTCAGTCCATGGGTATTACTTCATATATATACGATAAAAATGATGCAAACACATAATTGATTAGATAATAACCTTAAATACTTCATTTTCAATCATCTATTTGTTCTCGTTTAAATACTGAGTAAGATATTGAAAAGGGGAGAAGTTCGGTTTTTATTGCATATATCGACGTTTCAGCCGGAATAGAGCGGTTTTACGTGTACATCTTCCATCGGTAATATAAACGGAAAATCTGGAACATTTTAGTTAATTCTAATGAAAACACATTAATTTTTATCATTTGTATTGGAAACAACATTGTCATATGTCTTTTCTTGGATCTAAATAATACGAAACCTCGCTTTATGATTTGAAGTTAAAATCCTCAAATATGGTTAAATAGTGACTTTTTCACGTTTTTCATGTAGTTTGATATTACGTAAATATATTCATTTTTAACAATATTTCGATACTATTTCATGTAGTATCACGATATGTGATTTGGCCTACAAATCTCAGAATTTCGCATAATATTGCATTTTAAGCAAGTTTTCTTGCATTTTGTTTCGTACGAAAAATCATCGAATTTAGCAATATTTTGACGTTTATCATCCCCTTTTCCTTTATGTAATTTAAACCAAATATCATCGAATTAGGCAATATTTTGCCGTTTTCCACGTTTTTGTGAATTTTCAGTCTATGGGTATTAATTCATATATATACGATAAAAATGATGCAAACACATAATTGATTAGATAATAACCTTATATACTTCATTTTCAATCAACTATTTGTTTCTCGTCAAAATACTGAGTAAGATATTGAAAAGGGGAGAATTTCGGTTTTTATTGCATATATCGACGTTTCAGCCGGATTAGAGCGGTTTTACGTGTACATCTTCCATCGGTAATATAAACGGAAAATCAGGAACATTTTAGTTAATTCTATTGAAAACACATTGATTTTTATCATTTGTATTGGAAACAGCATTGTCATATGTCTTTTCTTGGATCTAAATAATACGAAACCTCGCTCTATGATTTGAAGGTAAAATCCTCAAATAAGGTAAAATAGTGACTTTTTCACGTTAATCATGTAGTTTGATATTATGCAAATATATCCATTTTTACCAATATTTCGATACTATTTCATGCAGTATCACGATATGTGATTTGGCCTTCAAATCTCAGAATTTCGCATAATATTGCATTTTAAGCAAGTTTTCTTGCATTTTGTTTCGTACGAAAAATCATCGAATTTAGCTATATTTTCACTTTTATCATCCCCTTTTCCTTCATGTGATTTAAACAAAATATCATCGAATTAGGCAATATTTTGCCGTTTTCCACGTTTTTGTGAATTTTCAGTCCATGGGTTTTCAGTCCATTCATATATATACGATAAAAATGATGCAAACACATAATTGATTAGATAATAACCTTAAATACTTCATTTTCAATCATCTATTTGTTTCTCGTTAAAATACTGAGTAAGATATTGAAAAGGGGAGAAGTTCGGTTTTTATTGCATATATCGACGTTTCAGCCGGATTAGAGCGGTTTTGCGTGTACATCTTCCATCGGTAATATAAACGGAAAATCAAGAACATTTTAGTTAATTCTAATGAAAACACATTGTTTTTTATCATTTGTATTGGAAACAACATTGTCATATGTCTTTTCTTGGACTTAAATACTACGAAACCTCGCTCTATGATTTGAAGGTAAAAACCTCAAATATGGTAAAATAGTGACTTTTTCACGTTAATCATGCAGTTTGATATTACGCAAATATATTCATTTTTACCAATATTTCGATACTATTTCATGTAGTATCACGATATGTGATTTGGCCTTCAAATCTCAGAATTTCGCATAATATTGCATTTTAAGCAAGTTTTCTTGCATTTTGTTTCGTACGAAAAATCATCGAATTTAGCTATATTTTCACTTTTATCATCCCCTTTTCCTTCATGTGATTTAAACAAAATATCATCGAATTAGGCAATATTTTGCCGTTTTTCCACATTTTTGTGAATTTTCAGTTTAGGGGTATTAATTCATTATATATACGATAAAAATGATGCAAACACATAATTGATTAAATAATAACCTTAAATACTTCATTTCAATCAACTATTTGTTTCCCGTTAAAACACTGAGTAAGATATTGAAAAGGGGAGTAGTTCTGTTTTTATTGCATATATAGGCGTTTCAGCCGGAATAGAGCGATTTTCGTGTACATCTTCCATCGGTAATATAAACGGAAAATCAGGAACATTTTAGTTAATTCTAATAAAAACACATTGATTTTTATCATTTGTATTGGAAACAACATTGTCATATGTCTTTTCTTGGATCTAAATAATACGAAACCTCGCTCTATGATTTGAAGGTAAAATCATCATATATGGTAAAATAGTGACTTTTTCACGTTAATCATGTAGTTTGATATTATGCAAATATATTAATTTTTTAACAATATTTCGATACTATTTCATGTAGTATCACGATATGTGATTTGGCCTTCAATTCTCAGAATTTCGCATAATATTGCATTTTAAGCAAGTTTTCTTGCATTTTGTTTCGTACGAAAAATCATCGAATTTAGCAATATTTTGACGTTTATCATCCCCTTTTCCTTTATATGATTAAAACAAAATATCATCGAATTAGGCAATATTTTGCCGTTTATCAACTTTTTTGTGAATTTTCAGTCTATGGGTATTAATTAATATATATACGATAAAAATGATGCAAACACATAATTGATTAGATAATAACCTTAAATACTTCATTTTCAATCATCTATTTGTTTCTCGTTAAAATACTGAGTAAGATATTGAAAAGGGGAGAAGTTCGGTTTTTATTGCATATATCGACGTTTCAGCCGGAATAGAGCGGTTTCACGTGTACATCTTCCATCGGTAATATAAACGGAAAATCAGGAACATTTTAGTTAATTCTAATGTAAACACATTGATTTTTATCATTTGTATTGGAAACAACATTGTCATATGTCTTTTCTTGGATCTAAATAATACGAAACCTCGCTCTATGATTTGAAGTTAAAATCCTCAAATATGGTTAAATAGTGACTTTTTTCACGTTTTTCATGTAGTTTGATATTACGAAATTATATTCATTTTTACCAATATTCCGATACTATTTCATGTAGTATCACGATATGTGATTTGGCCTTGAAATCGCAGAATTTCGCATAATATTGCATTTTAAGCAAGTTTTCTTGCATTTTGTTTCGTACGAAAAATCATCGAATTTAGCAATATTTTGACGTTTGTCATCCCTTTTCCTTCATGTGATTAAAATAAAATATCATCGAATTAGGCAATATTTTGCCGTTTTCCACGTTTTTGTGAATTTTCAGTCCATGGGTTAAAGTTCAGTCCATTCATATATATACGATAAAAATGATGCAAACACATAATTGATTAGATAATAACCTTAAATACTTCATTTTCAATCGTCTATTTTTTCTCGTTAAAATACTGAGTAAGATATTGAAAAGGGGAGAAGTTCGGTTTTTATTGCATATATCGACGTTTCAGCCGGAATAGAGCGGTTTTACGTGTACATCTTCCATCGGTAATATAAACGGAAAATCAGGAACATTTTAGTTAATTCTAATGAAAACACATTGTTTTTTATCATTTGTTTTGGAAACAGCATAGTCATATGTCTTTTCTTGGATCTAAATAATACGAAACCTCGCTCTATGATTTGAAGTTAAAATCCTCAAATATGGTTAAATAGTGACTTTTTCACGTTTTTCATGTAGTTTGATATTACGTAAATATATTCATTTTTAACAATATTTCGATACTATTTCATGTAGTATCACGATATGTGATTTGGCCTACAAATCTCAGAATTTCGCATAATATTGCATTTTAAGCAAGTTTTCTGGCATTTTGTTTCGTACGAAAAATCATCGAATTTAGCAATATTTTGACGTTTATCATCCCCTTTTCCTTTATGTAATTTAAACCAAATATCATCGAATTAGGCAATATTTTGCCGTTTTCCACGTTTTTGTGAATTTTCAGTCTATGGGTATTAATTCATATATATACGATAAAAATGATGCAAACACATAATTGATTAGATAATAACCATATATACTTCATTTTCAATCAACTATTTGTTTCTCGTTAAAATACTGAGTAAGATATTGAAAAGGGGAGAAGTTCGGTTTTTATTGCATATATCGACGTTTCAGCCGGATTAGAGCGGTTTTACGTGTACATCTTCCATCGGTTATATAAACGGAAAATCAAGAACATTTTAGTTAATTCTAATGAAAACACATTGATTTTTATCATTTGTATTGGAAACAACATTGTCATATGTCTTTTCTTGGACCGAAATACTACGAAACCTCGCTCTATGATTTGAAGGTAAAAACCTCAAATATGGTAAAATAGTGACTTTTTTCACGTTATTCATGTAGTTTGATATTACGCAAATATATTCATTTTTACCAATATTTCGATACTATTTCATGTAGTATCACGATATGTGATTTGGCCTTCATATCTCAGAATTTCGCATATTATTGCATTTTAAGCAAGTTTTCTTGCATTTTGTTTCGTACGAAAAATCATCGAATTTAGCTATATTTTCACTTTTATCATCCCCTTTTCCTTCATGTGATTTAAACAAAATATCATCGAATTAGGCAATATTTTGCCGTTTTCCACGTTTTTGTGAATTTTCAGTCCATGGGTATTACTTCATATATATACGATAAAAATGATGCAAACACATAATTGATTAGATAATAACCTTAAATACTTCATTTTCAATCATCTATTTTTTCTCGTTAAATACTGAGTAAGATATTGAAAAGGGGAGAAGTTCGGTTTTTATTGCATATATCGACGTTTCAGCCGGAATAGAGCGGTTTTACGTGTACATCTTCCATCGGTAATATAAACGGAAAATCAGGAACATTTTAGTTAATTCTAATGAAAACACATTAATTTTTATCATTTGTATTGGAAACAACATTGTCATATGTATTTTCTTGGATCTAAATAATACGAAACCTCGCTTTATGATTTGAAGTTAAAATCCTCAAATATGGTTAAATAGTGACTTTTTCACGTTTTTCATGTAGTTTGATATTACGTAAATATATTCATTTTTAACAATATTCCGATACTATTTCATGTAGTATCACGATATGTGATTTGGCCTACAAATCTCAGAATTTCGCAAAATATTGCATTTTAAGCAAGTTTTCTTGCATTTTGTTTCGTACGAAAAATCATCAAATTTAGCAATATTTTGACGTTTATCATCCCCTTTTCCTTTATGTAATTTAAACCAAATATCATCGAATTAGGCAATATTTTGCCGTTTTCCACGTTTTTGTGAATTTTCAGTCTATGGGTATTAATTCATATATATACGATAAAAATGATGCAAACACATAATTGATTAGATAATAACCTTATATACTTCATTTTCAATCAACTATTTGTTTCTCGTCAAAATACTGAGTAAGATATTGAAAAGGGGAGAAGTTCGGTTTTTATTGCATATATCGACGTTTCAGCCGGATTAGAGCGGTTTTACGTGTACATCTTCCATCGGTAATATAAACGGAAAATCAAGAACATTTTAGTTAATTCTAATGAAAACACATTGTTTTTTATCATTTGTATTGGAAACAACATTGTCATATGTCTTTTCTTGGACCGAAATACTACGAAACCTCGCTCTATGATTTGAAGGTAAAAACCTCAAATATGGTAAAATAGTGACTTTTTCACGTTAATCATGTAGTTTGATATTACGCAAATATATTCATTTTTACCAATATTTCGATACTATTTCATGTAGTATCACGATATGTGATTTGGCCTTCATATCTCAGAATTTCGCATAATATTGCATTTTAAGCAAGTTTTCTTGCATTTTGTTTCGTACGAAAAATCATCGAATTTAGCAATATTTTCACTTTTATCATCCCCTTTTCCTTCATGTGATTTAAACAAAATATCATCGAATTAGGCAATATTTTGCCGTTTTCCACTTTTTTGTGAATTTTCAGTCCATGGGTATTACTTCATATATATGCGATAAAAATGATGCAAACACATAATTGATTAGATAATAACCTTAAATACTTCATTTTCAATCGTCTATTTTTTCTCGTTAAAATACTGAGTAAGATATTGAAAAGGGGAGAAGTTCGGTTTTTATTTCATATATCGACGTTTCAGCCGGAATAGAGCGGTTTTACGTGTACATCTTCCATCAGTAATATAAACGGAAAATCAGGAACATTTTAGTTAATTCTAATGAAAACACATTGTTTTTTATCATTTGTATTGGAAACAGCATAGTCATATGTCTTTTCTTGGATCTAAATAATACGAAACCTCGCTCTATGATTTGAAGTTAAAATCCTCAAATATGGTTAAATAGTGACTTTTTCACGTTTTTCATGTAGTTTGATATTACGTAAATATATTCATTTTTAACAATATTTCGATACTATTTCATGTAGTATCACGATATGTGATTTGGCCTACAAATCTCAGAATTTCGCATAATATTGCATTTTAAGCAAGTTTTCTTGCATTTTGTTTCGTACGAAAAATCATCGAATTTAGCTATATTTTCACTTTTATCATCCCCTTTTCCTTCATGTGATTTAAACAAAATATCATCGAATTAGGCAATATTTTGCCGTTTTCCACGTTTTTGTGAATTTTCAGTCCATGGGTATTACTTCATATATATACGATAAAAATGATGCAAACACATAATTGATTAGATAATAACCTTAAATACTTCATTTTCAATCATCTATTTTTTCTCGTTAAAATACTGAGTAAGATATTGAAAAGGGGAGAAGTTCGGTTTTTATTGCATATATCGACGTTTCAGCCGGAATAGAGCGGTTTTACGTGTACATCTTCCATCGGTAATATAAACGGAAAATCAGGAACATTTTAGTTAATTCTAATGAAAACACATTAATTTTTATCATTTGTATTGGAAACAACATTGTCATATGTCTTTTCTTGGATCTAAATAATACGAAACCTCGCTTTATGATTTGAAGTTAAAATCCTCAAATATGGTTAAATAGTGACTTTTTCACGTTTTTCATGTAGTTTGATATTACGTAAATATATTCATTTTTAACAATATTTCGATACTATTTCATGTAGTATCACGATATGTGATTTGGCCTACAAATCTCAGAATTTCGCATAATATTGCATTTTAAGCGAGTTTTCTTGCATTTTGTTTCGTACGAAAAATCATCGAATTTAGCAATATTTTGACGTTTATCATCCCCTTTTCCTTTATTTGATTTAAACAAAATATCATCGAATTAGGCAATATTTTGAAGTTTTCCACGTTTTTGTGAATTTTCAGTCTATAGGTATTAATTCATATATATACGATAAAAATGATGCAAACACATAATTGATTAGATAATAACCTTAAATACTTCATTTTCAATCATCTATTTTTTCTCGTTAAAATACTGAGTAAGATATTGAAAAGGGGAGAAGTTCGGTTTTTATTGCATATATCGACGTTTCAGCCGGAATTGAGCGGTTTTTGTGTACATCTTCCATCGGTAATATAAACGGAAAATCAGGAACATTTTAGTTAATTCTAATGAAAACACATTGATTTTTATCATTTGTATTGGAAACAACATTGTCATATGTCTTTTCTAGGATCTAAATAATACGAAACCTCGCTTTATGATTTGAAGTTAAAATCCTCAAATATGGTTAAATAGTGACTTTTTCACGTTTTTCATGTAGTTTGATATTACGTAAATATATTCATTTTTAACAATATTTCGATACTATTTCATGTAGTATCACGATATGTGATTTGGCCTACAAATCTCAGAATTTCGCATAATATTGCATTTTAAGCAAGTTTTCTTGCATTTTGTTTCGTACGAAAAATCATCGAATTTAGCAATATTTTGACGTTTATCATCCCCTTTTCCTTTATGTAATTTAAACCAAATATCATCGAATTAGGCAATATTTTGCCGTTTTCCTCGTTTTTGTGAATGTTCAGTCTATGGGTATTAATTCATATATATACGATAAAAATGATGCAAACACATAATTGATTAGATAATAACCTTATATACTTCATTTTCAATCAACTATTTGTTTCTCGTCAAAATACTGAGTAAGATATTGAAAAGGGGAGAAGTTCGGTTTTTATTGCATATATCGACGTTTCAGCCGGATTAGAGCGGTTTTACGTGTACATCTTCCATCGGTAATATAAACGGAAAATCAAGAACATTTTAGTTAATTCTAATGAAAACACATTGTTTTTTATCATTTGTATTGGAAACAACATTGTCATATGTCTTTTCTTGGAACGAAATACTACGAAACCTCGCTCTATGATTTGAAGGTAAAAACCTCAAATATGGTAAAATAGTGACTTTTTCACGTTAATCATGTAGTTTGATATTACGCAAATATATTCATTTTTACAAATATTTCGATACTATTTCATGTAGTATCCCGATATGTGATTTGGCCTTCATATCTCAGAATTTCGCATAATATTGCATTTTAAGCAAGTTTTCTTGCATTTTGTTTCGTACGAAAAATCATCGAATTTAGCAATATTTTCACGTTTATCATCCCCTTTTCCTTCATGTGATTTAAACAAAATATCATCGAATTAGGCAATATTTTGCCGTTTTCCACGTTTTTGTGAATTTTCAGTCCATGGGTATTACTTCATATATATACGATAAAAATGATGCAAACACATAATTGATTAGATAATAACCTTAAATACTTCATTTTCAATCATCTATTTTTTCTCGTTAAAATACTGAGTAAGATATTGAAAAGGGGAGAAGTTCGGTTTTTATTGCATATATCGACGTTTCAGCCGGAATAGAGCGGTTTTACGTGTACATCTTCCATCGGTAATATAAACGGAAAATCAGGAACATTTTAGTTAATTCTAATGAAAACACATTAATTTTTATCATTTGTATTGGAAACAACATTGTCATATGTCTTTTCTTGGATCTAAATAACACGAAACCTCGCTTTATGATTTGAAGTTAAAATCCTCAAATATGGTTAAATAGTGACTTTTTCACGTTTTTCATGTAGTTTGATATTACGTAAATATATTCATTTTTAACAATATTTCGATACTATTTCATGTAGTATCACGATATGTGATTTGGCCTACAAATCTCAGAATTTCGCATAATATTGCATTTTAAGCAAGTTTTCTTGCATTTTGTTTCGTACGAAAAATCATCGAATTTAGCAATATTTTGACGTTTATCATCCCCTTTTCCTTTATGTAATTTAAACCAAATATCATCGAATTAGGCAATATTTTGCCGTTTTCCACGTTTTTGTGAATTTTCAGTCTATGGGTATTAATTCATATATATACGATAAAAATGATGCAAACACATAATTGATTAGATAATAACCTTATATACTTCATTTTCAATCAACTATTTGTTTCTCGTCAAAATACTGAGTAAGATATTGAAAAGGGGAGAAGTTCGGTTTTTATTGCATATATCGACGTTTCAGCCGGAATAGAGCGGTTTTACGTGTACATCTTCCATCGGTAATATAAACGGAAAATCAGGAACATTTTAGTTAATTCTAATGAAAACACAATGATTTTTATCATTTGTATTGGAAACAACATTGTCAAATGTCTTTTCTTGAATCTAAATATTACGAAACCTCGCTCTATGATTTGAAGTTAAAATCCTCAAATATGGTTAAATGGTGACTTTTTTCACGTTTTTCATGTAGTTTGATATTACGTAAATATATTCATTTTTACCAATATTTTGATACTATTTCATGTAGTATCACGATATGTGATTTGGCCTTCAAATCTCAGAATTTCGCATAATATTGCATTTTAAGCAAGTTTTCTTGCATTTTGTTTCGTACGAAAAATCATATTTAGCAAAATTTTGACGTTTATCATCCCCTTTTCCTTTATGTAATTTAAACCAAATATCATCGAATTAGGCAATATTTTGCCGTTTTCCACGTTTTTGTGAATTTTCAGTCTATGGGTATTAATTCATATATATACGATAAAAATGATGCAAACACATAATTGATTAGATAATAACCTTATATACTTCATTTTCA
This sequence comes from Procambarus clarkii, assembly GCF_040958095.1. Lineage (NCBI taxonomy): Eukaryota > Metazoa > Arthropoda > Malacostraca > Decapoda > Cambaridae > Procambarus > Procambarus clarkii. Next base: position 43,290,179 of record NC_091184.1, read on the forward strand.
ATCAACTATTTGTTTCTCGTCAAAATACTGAGTAAGATATTGAAAAGGGGAGAAGTTCGGTTTTTATTGCATATATCGACGTTTCAGCCGGATTAGAGCGGTTTTACGTGTACATCTTCCATCGGTAATATAAACGGAAAATCAAGAACATTTTAGTTAATTCTAATGAAAACACATTGTTTTTTATCATTTGTATTGGAAACAACATTGTCATATGTCTTTTCTTGGAACGAAATACTACGAAACCTCGCTCTATGATTTGAAGGTAAAAACCTCAAATATGGTAAAATAGTGACTTTTTCACGTTAATCATGTAGTTTGATATTACGCAAATATATTCATTTTTACCAATATTTCGATACTATTTCATGTAGTATCCCGATATGTGATTTGGCCTTCATATCTCAGAATTTCGCATAATATTGCATTTTAAGCAAGTTTTCTTGCATTTTGTTTCGTACGAAAAATCATCGAATTTAGCTATATTTTCACTTTTATCATCCCCTTTTCCTTCATGTGATTTAAACAAAATATCATCGAATTAGGCAATATTTTGCCGTTTTCCACGTTTTTGTGAATTTTCAGTCCATGGGTATTACTTCATATATATACGATAAAAATGATGCAAACACATAATTGATTAGATAATAACCTTAAATACTTCATTTTCAATCATCTATTTTTTCTCGTTAAAATACTGAGTAAGATATTCAAAAGGGGAGAAGTTCGGTTTTTATTGCATATATCGACGTTTCAGCCGGAATAGAGCGGTTTTACGTGTACATCTTCCATCGGTAATATAAACGGAAAATCTGGAACATTTTAGTTAATTCTAATGAAAACACATTAATTTTTATCATTTGTATTGGAAACAACATTGTCATATGTCTTTTCTTGGATCTAAATAATACGAAACCTCGCTTTATGATTTGAAGTTAAAATCCTCAAATATGGTTAAATAGTGACTTTTTCACGTTTTTCATGTAGTTTGATATTACGTAAATATATTCATTTTTAACAATATTTCGATACTATTTCATGTAGTATCACGATATGTGATTTGGCCTACAAATCTCAGAATTTCGCATAATATTGCATTTTAAGCAAGTTTTCTTGCATTTTGTTTCGTACGAAAAATCATCGAATTTAGCAATATTTTGACGTTTATCATCCCCTTTTCCTTTATGTAATTTAAACCAAATATCATCGAATTAGGCAATATTTTGCCGTTTTCCACGTTTTTGTGAATTTTCAGTCTATGGGTATTAATTCATATATATACGATAAAAATGATGCAAACATATAATTGATTAGATAATAACCTTATATACTTCATTTTCAATCAACTATTTGTTTCTCGTCAAAATACTGAGTAAGATATTGAAAAGGGGAGAATTTCGGTTTTTATTGCATATATCGACGTTTCAGCCGGATTAGAGCGGTTTTACGTGTACATCTTCCATCGGTAATATAAACGGAAAATCAGGAACATTTTAGTTAATTCTATTGAAAACACATTGATTTTTATCATTTGTATTGGAAACAGCATTGTCATATGTCTTTTCTTGGATCTAAATAATACGAAACCTCGCTCTATGATTTGAAGGTAAAATCCTCAAATAAGGTAAAATAGTGACTTTTTCACGTTAATCATGTAGTTTGATATTATGCAAATATATCCATTTTTACCAATATTTCGATACTATTTCATGCAGTATCACGATATGTGATTTGGCCTTCAAATCTCAGAATTTCGCATAATATTGCATTTTAAGCAAGTTTTCTTGCATTTTGTTTCGTACGAAAAATCATCGAATTTTGCTATATTTTCACTTTTATCATCCCCTTTTCCTTCATGTGATTTAAACAAAATATCATCGAATTAGGCAATATTTTGCCGTTTTCCACGTTTTTGTGAATTTTCAGTCCATGGGTATTACTTCATATATATATACGATAAAAATGTTGCAAACACATAATTGATTAGATAATAACCTTAAATACTTCATTTTCAATCATCTATTTTTTCTCGTTAAAATACTGAGTAAGATATTGAAAAGGGGAGAAGTTCGGTTTTTATTGCATATATCGACGTTTCAGCCGGAATAGAGCGGTTTTACGTGTACATCTTCCATCGGTAATATAAACGGAAAATCAGGAACATTTTAGTTAATTCTAATGAAAACACATTAATTTTTATCATTTGTATTGGAAACAACATTGTCATATGTCTTTTCTTGGATCTAAATAATACGAAACCTCGCTTTATGATTTGAAGTTAAAATCCTCAAATATGGTTAAATAGTGACTTTTTCACGTTTTTCATGTAGTTTGATATTACGTAAATATATTCATTTTTAACAATATTTCGATACTATTTCATGTAGTATCACGATATGTGATTTGGCCTACAAATCTCAGAATTTCGCATAATATTGCATTTTAAGCGAGTTTTCTTGCATTTTGTTTCGTACGAAAAATCATCGAATTTAGCAATATTTTGACGTTTATCATCCCCTTTTCCTTTATTTGATTTAAACAAAATATCATCGAATTAGGCAATATTTTGAAGTTTTCCACGTTTTTGTGAATTTTCAGTCTATAGGTATTAATTCATATATATACGATAAAAATGATGCAAACACATAATTGATTAGATAATAACCTTAAATACTTCATTTTCAATCATCTATTTTTTCTCGTTAAAATACTGAGTAAGATACTGAAAAGGGGAGAAGTTCGGTTTTTATTGCATATATCGACGTTTCAGCCGGAATTGAGCGGTTTTTGTGTACATCTTCCATCGGTAATATAAACGGAAAATCAGGAACATTTTAGTTAATTCTAATGAAAACACATTGATTTTTATCATTTGTATTGGAAACAACATTGTCATATGTCTTTTCTAGGATCTAAATAATACGAAACCTCGCTTTATGATTTGAAGTTAAAATCCTCAAATATGGTTAAATAGTGACTTTTTCACGTTTTTCATGTAGTTTGATATTACGTAAAAATATTCATTTTTAACAATATTTCGATACTATTTCATGTAGTATCACGATATGTGATTTGGCCTACAAATCTCAGAATTTCGCATAATATTGCATTTTAAGCGAGTTTTCTTGCATTTTGTTTCGTACGAAAAATCATCGAATTTAGCAATATTTTGACGTTTATCATCCCCTTTTCCTTTATTTGATTTAAACAAAATATCATCGAATTAGGCAATATTTTGAAGTTTTCCACGTTTTTGTGAATTTTCAGTCTATAAGTATTAATTCATATATATACGATAAAAATGATGCAAACACATAATTGATTAGATAATAACCTTAAATACTTCATTTTCAATCATCTATTTTTTCTCGTTAAAATACTGAGTAAGATACTGAAAAGGGGAGAAGTTCGGTTTTTATTGCATATATCGACGTTTCAGCCGGAATTGAGCGGTTTTTGTGTACATCTTCCATCGGTAATATAAACGGAAAATCAGGAACATTTTAGTTAATTCTAATGAAAACACATTGATTTTTATCATTTGTATTGGAAACAACATTGTCATATGTCTTTTCTAGGATCTAAATAATACGAAACCTCGCTTTATGATTTGAAGTTAAAATCCTCAAATATGGTTAAATAGTGACTTTTTCACGTTTTTCATGTAGTTTGATATTACGTAAATATATTCATTTTTAACAATATTTCGATACTATTTCATGTAGTATCACGATATGTGATTTGGCCTACAAATCTCAGAATTTCGCATAATATTGCATTTTAAGCAAGTTTTCTTGCATTTTGTTTCGTACGAAAAATCATCGAATTTAGCAATATTTTGACGTTTATCATCCCCTTTTCCTTTATGTAATTTAAACCAAATATCATCGAATTAGGCAATATTTTGCCGTTTTCCACGTTTTTGTGAATTTTCAGTCTATGGGTATTAATTCATATATATACGATAAAAATGATGCAAACACATAATTGATTAGATAATAACCTTATATACTTCATTTTCAATCAACTATTTGTTTCTCGTCAAAATACTGAGTAAGATATTGAAAAGGGGAGAAGTTCGGTTTTTATTGCATATATCGACGTTTCAGCCGGATTAGAGCGGTTTTACGTGTACATCTTCCATCGGTAATATAAACGGAAAATCAAGAACATTTTAGTTAATTCTAATGAAAACACATTGTTTTTTATCATTTGTATTGGAAACAACATTGTCATATGTCTTTTCTTGGAACGAAATACTACGAAACCTCGCTCTATGATTTGAAGGTAAAAACCTCAAATATGGTAAAATAGTGACTTTTTCACGTTAATCATGTAGTTTGATATTACGCAAATATATTCATTTTTACCAATATTTCGATACTATTTCATGTAGTATCCCGATATGTGATTTGGCCTTCATATCTCAGAATTTCGCATAATATTGCATTTTAAGCAAGTTTTCTTGCATTTGGTTTCGTACGAAAAATCATCGAATTTAGCAATATTTTCACGTTTATCATCCCCTTTTCCTTCATGTGATTTAAACAAAATATCATCGAATTAGGCAATATTTTGCCGTTTTCCACGTTTTTGTGAATTTTCAGTCCATGGGTATTACTTCATATATATACGATAAAAATGATGCAAACACATAATTGATTAGATAATAACCTTAAATACTTCATTTTCAATCATCTATTTTTTCTCGTTAAAATACTGAGTAAGATATTGAAAAGGGGAGAAGTTCGGTTTTTATTGCATATATCGACGTTTCAGCCGGAATAGAGCGGTTTTACGTGTACATCTTCCATCGGTAATATAAACGGAAAATCAGGAACATTTTAGTTAATTCTAATGAAAACACATTAATTTTTATCATTTGTATTGGAAACAACATTGTCATATGTCTTTTCTTGGATCTAAATAACACGAAACCTCGCTTTATGATTTGAAGTTAAAATCCTCAAATATGGTTAAATAGTGACTTTTTCACGTTTTTCATGTAGTTTGATATTACGTAAATATATTCATTTTTAACAATATTTCGATACTATTTCATGTAGTATCACGATATGTGATTTGGCCTACAAATCTCAGAATTTCGCATAATATTGCATTTTAAGCGAGTTTTCTTGCATTTTGTTTCGTACGAAAAATCATCGAATTTAGCAATATTTTGACGTTTATCATCCCCTTTTCCTTTATTTGATTTAAACAAAATATCATCGAATTAGGCAATATTTTGAAGTTTTCCACGTTTTTGTGAATTTTCAGTCTATGGGTATTAATTCATATATATACGATAAAAATGATGCAAACACATAATTGATTAGATAATAACCTTAAATACTTCATTTTCAATCATCTATTTTTTCTCGTTAAAATACTGAGTAAGATATTGAAAAGGGGAGAAGTTCGGTTTTTATTGCATATATCGACGTTTCAGCCGGAATTGAGCGGTTTTCGTGTACATCTTCCATCGGTAATATAAACGGAAAATCAGGAACATTTTAGTTAATTCTAATGAAAACACATTGATTTTTATCATTTGTATTGGAAACAACATTGTCATATGTCTTTTCTAGGATCTAAATAATACGAAACCTCGCTTTATGATTTGAAGTTAAAATCCTCAAATATGGTTAAATAGTGACTTTTTCACGTTTTTCATGTAGTTTGATATTACGTAAATATATTCATTTTTAACAATATTTCGATACTATTTCATGTAGTATCACGATATGTGATTTGGCCTACAAATCTCAGAATTTCGCATAATATTGCATTTTAAGCAAGTTTTCTTGCATTTTGTTTCGTACGAAAAATCATCGAATTTAGCAATATTTTGACGTTTATCATCCCCTTTTCCTTTATGTAATTTAAACCAAATATCATCGAATTAGGCAATATTTTGCCGTTTTCCACGTTTTTGTGAATTTTCAGTCTATGGGTATTAATTCATATATATACGATAAAAATGATGCAAACACATAATTGATTAGATAAAAACCTTATATACTTCATTTTCAATCAACTATTTGTTTCTCGTCAAAATACTGAGTAAGATATTGAAAAGGGGAGAAGTTCGGTTTTTATTGCATATATCGACGTTTCAGCCGGATTAGAGCGGTTTTACGTGTACATCTTCCATCGGTAATATAAACGGAAAATCAAGAACATTTTAGTTAATTCTAATGAAAACACATTGTTTTTTATCATTTGTATTGGAAACAACATTGTCATATGTCTTTTCTTGGAACGAAATACTACGAAACCTCGCTCTATGATTTGAAGGTAAAAACCTCAAATATGGTAAAATAGTGACTTTTTCACGTTAATCATGTAGTTTGATATTACGCAAATATATTCATTTTTACCAATATTTCGATACTATTTCATGTAGTATCCCGATATGTGATTTGGCCTTCATATCTCAGAATTTCGCATAATATTGCATTTTAAGCAAGTCTTCTTGCATTTTGTTTCGTACGAAAAATCATCGAATTTAGCAATATTTTCACGTTTATCATCCCCTTTTCCTTCATGTGATTTAAACAAAATATCATCGAATTAGGCAATATTTTGCCGTTTTCCACGTTTTTGTGAATTTTCAGTCCATGGGTATTACTTCATATATATACGATAAAAATGATGCAAACACATAATTGATTAGATAATAACCTTAAATACTTCATTTTCAATCATCTATTTTTTCTCGTTAAAATACTGAGTAAGATATTGAAAAGGGGAGAAGTTCGGTTTTTATTGCATATATCGACGTTTCAGCCGGAATAGAGCGGTTTTACGTGTACATCTTCCATCGGTAATATAAACGGAAAATCAGGAACATTTTAGTTAATTCTAATGAAAACACATTAATTTTTATCATTTGTATTGGAAACAACATTGTCATATGTCTTTTCTTGGATCTAAATAACACGAAACCTCGCTTTATGATTTGAAGTTAAAATCCTCAAATATGGTTAAATAGTGACTTTTTCACGTTTTTCATGTAGTTTGATATTACGTAAATATATTCATTTTTAACAATATTTCGATACTATTTCATGTAGTATCACGATATGTGATTTGGCCTACAAATCTCAGAATTTCGCATAATATTGCATTTTAAGCGAGTTTTCTTGCATTTTGTTTCGTACGAAAAATCATCGAATTTAGCAATATTTTGACGTTTATCATCCCCTTTTCCTTTATTTGATTTAAACAAAATATCATCGAATTAGGCAATATTTTGAAGTTTTCCACGTTTTTGTGAATTTTCAGTCTATGGGTATTAATTCATATATATACGATAAAAATGATGCAAACACATAATTGATTAGATAATAACCTTAAATACTTCATTTTCAATCATCTATTTTTTCTCGTTAAAATACTGAGTAAGATATTGAAAAGGGGAGAAGTTCGGTTTTTATTGCATATATCGACGTTTCAGCCGGAATTGAGCGGTTTTCGTGTACATCTTCCATCGGTAATATAAACGGAAAATCAGGAACATTTTAGTTAATTCTAATGAAAACACATTGATTTTTATCATTTGTATTGGAAACAACATTGTCATATGTCTTTTCTAGGATCTAAATAATACGAAACCTCGCTTTATGATTTGAAGTTAAAATCCTCAAATATGGTTAAATAGTGACTTTTTCACGTTTTTCATGTAGTTTGATATTACGTAAATATATTCATTTTTAACAATATTTCGATACTATTTCATGTAGTATCACGATATGTGATTTGGCCTACAAATCTCAGAATTTCGCATAATATTGCATTTTAAGCAAGTTTTCTTGCATTTTGTTTCGTACGAAAAATCATCGAATTTAGCAATATTTTTACTTTTATCATCCCCTTTTCCTTCATGTGATTTAAATAAAATATCATCGAATTAGGCAATATTTTGCCGTTTTTAACGTTTTTGTGAATTTTCAGTCCATGGGTATTACTTCATATATATACGATAAAAATGATGCAAACACATAATTGATTAGATAATAACCTTAAATACTCCATTTTCAATTATCTATTTGTTTCTCGTTAAAATACTGAGTAAGATATTGAAAAGGGGAGAAGTTCGGTTTTTATTGCATATATCGACGTTTCAGCCGGAATAGAGCGGTTTTACGTGTACATCTTCCATCGGTAATATAAACGGAAAATCAGGAACATTTTAGTTAATTCTAATGAAAACACATTGATTTTTATCATTTGTATTGGAAACAACATTGTCAAATGTCTTTTCTTGAATCTAAATATTACGAAACCTCGCTCTATGATTTGAAGTTAAAATCCTCAAATATGGTTAAATGGTGACTTTTTCACGTTTTTCATGTAGTTTGATATTACGTAAATATATTCATTTTTAACAATATTTCGATACTATTTCATGTAGTATCACGATATGTGATTTGGCCTACAAATCTCAGAATTTCGCATAATATTGCATTTTAAGCGAGTTTTCTTGCATTTTGTTTCGTACGAAAAATCATCGAATTTAGCAATGTTTTTACTTTTATCATCCCCTTTTCCTTCATGTGATTTAAACAAAATATCATCGAATTAGGCAATATTTTGCCGTTTTTAACGTTTTTGTGAATTTTCAGTCCATGGGTATTACTTCATATATATACGATAAAAATGATGCAAACACATAATTGATTAGATAATAACCTTAAATACTCCATTTTCAATCATCTATTTGTTTCTCGTTAAAATACTGAGTAAGATATTGAAAAGGGGAGAAGTTCGGTTTTTATTGCATATATCGACGTTTCAGCCGGAATAGAGCGGTTTTACGTGTACATCTTCCATCGGTAATATAAACGGAAAATCAGGAACATTTTAGTTAATTCTAATGAAAACACATTGATTTTTATCATTTGTATTGGAAACAACATTGTCAAATGTCTTTTCTTGAATCTAAATGTTACGAAACCTCGCTCTATGATTTGAAGTTAAAATCCTCAAATATGGTTAAATGGTGACTTTTTTCACGTTTTTCATGTAGTTTGATATTACGTAAATATATTCATTTTTACCAATATTTTGATACTATTTCATGTAGTATCACGATATGTGATTTGGCCTTCAAATCTCAGAATTTCGCATAATATTGCATTTTAAGCAAGTTTTCTTGCATTTTGTTTCGTACGAAAAATCATATTTAGCAATATTTTGACGTGTATCATCTCCTTTTACTTAATGTGATTTAAACAAAATATCATCGAATTAGGCAATATTTTGCAGTTTTCCACGTTTTTGTGAATTTTCCGTCCATGGGTATTAATTCATATATATACGATAAAAATTATGCAAACACATAATTGATTAGATAATAACCTTAAATACTTCATTTTCAATCATCTATTTGTTTCTCGTTAAAATACTGAGTAAGATATTAAAAAGGGGAGAAGTTCTGTTTTTATTGCATATATCGACGTTTCAGCCGGAATAGAGCGATTTTCGTGAACATCATCTATCGGTAATATAAACGGAAAATCAGGAACATTTTAGTTAATTCTAATGAAAACACATTGTTTTTTATCATTTGTATTGGAAACAGCATTGTCATGTCTTTTCTTGGATCTAAATAATACGAAACCTCGCTCTATGATTTGAAGGTAAAATTCTCAAATATGGTAAAATAGTGACTTTTTCACGTTAATCATGTAGTTTGATATTACGCAAATATATTCATTTTTACCAATATTTCGATACTATTTCATGTAGTATCACGATATGTGATTTGGCCTTCATATCTCAGAATTTCGCATAATATTGCATTTTAAGCGAGTTTTCTTGCATTTTGTTTCGTACGAAAAATCATCGAATTTAGCAATATTTAGACGTTTATCATCCCCTTTTCCTTTATTTGATTTAAACAAAATATCATCGAATTAGGCAATATTTTGAAGTTTTTCACGTTTTTGTGAATTTTCAGTCTATGGGTATTAATTCATATATATACGATAAAAATGATGCAAACACATAATTGATTAGATAATAACCTTAAATACTTCATTTTCAATCAACTATTTTTTCTCGTTAAAATACTGAGTAAGATATTGAAAAGGGGAGAAGTTCGGTTTTTATTGCATATATCGACGTTTCAGCCGGATTAGAGCGGTTTTACGTGTACATCTTCCATCGGTAATATAAACGGAAAATCAAGAACATTTTAGTTAATTCTAATGAAAACACATTGTTTTTTATCATTTGTATTGGAAACAACATTGTCATATGTCTTTTCTTGGAACGAAATACTACGAAACCTCGCTCTATGATTTGAAGGTAAAAACCTCAAATATGGTAAAATAGTGACTTTTTCACGTTAATCATGTAGTTTGATATTACGCAAAAATATTCATTTTTACCAATATTTCGATACTATTTCATGTAGTATCCCGATATGTGATTTGGCCTTCATATCTCAGAATTTCGCATAATATTGCATTTTAAGCAAGTTTTCTTGCATTTTGTTTCGTACGAAAAATCATCGAATTTAGCAATATTTTCACGTTTATCATCCCCTTTTCCTTCATGTGATTTAAACAAAATATCATCGAATTAGGCAATATTTTGCCGTTTTCCACGTTTTTGTGAATTTTCAGTCCATGGGTATTACTTCATATATATACGATAAAAATGATGCAAACACATAATTGATTAGATAATAACCTTAAATACTTCATTTTCAATCATCTATTTTTTCTCGTTAAAATACTGAGTAAGATATTGAAAAGGGGAGAAGTTCGGTTTTTATTGCATATATCGACGTTTCAGCCGGAATAGAGCGGTTTTACGTGTACATCTTCCATCGGTAATATAAACGGAAAATCTGGAACATTTTAGTTAATTCTAATGAAAACACATTAATTTTTATCATTTGTATTGGAAACAACATTGTCATATGTCTTTTCTAGGATCTAAATAATACGAAACCTCGCTTTATGATTTGAAGTTAAAATCCTCAAATATGGTTAAATAGTGACTTTTTCACGTTTTTCATGTAGTTTGATATTACGCAAATATATTCATTTTTACCAATATTTCGATACTATTTCATGTAGTATCACGATATGTGATTTGGCCTTCATATCTCAGAATTTCGCATAATATTGCATTTTAAGCGAGTTTTCTTGCATTTTGTTTCGTACGAAAAATCATCGAATTTAGCAATATTTAGACGTTTATCATCCCCTTTTCCTTTATTTGATTTAAACAAAATATCATCGAATTAGGCAATATTTTGAAGTTTTTCACGTTTTTGTGAATTTTCAGTCTATGGGTATTAATTCATATATATACGATAAAAATGATGCAAACACATAATTGATTAGATAATAACCTTAAATACTTCATTTTCAATCATCTATTTTTTCTCGTTAAAATACTGAGTAAGATATTGAAAAGGGGAGAAGTTCGGTTTTTATTGCATATATCGACGTTTCAGCCGGAATAGAGCGGTTTTACGTATACATCTTCCATCGGTAATATAAACGGAAAATCAGGAACATTTTAGTTAATTCTATTGAAAACACATTGATTTTTATCATTTGTATTGGAAACAGCATTGTCATATGTCTTTTCTTGGATCTAAATAATACGAAACCTCGCTCTATGATTTGAAGGTAAAATCCTCAAATAAGGTAAAATAGTGACTTTTTCACGTTAATCATGTAGTTTGATATTATGCAAATATATTCATTTTTACCAATATTTCGATACTATTTCATGCAGTATCACGATATGTGATTTGGCCTTCAAATCTCAGAATTTCGCATAATATTGCATTTTAAGCAAGTTTTCTTGCATTTTGTTTCGTACGAAAAATCATCGAATTTAGCAATATTTTGACGTTTATCATCCCCTTTTCCTTTATGTAATTTAAACCAAATATCATCGAATTAGGCAATATTTTGCCGTTTTCCACGTTTTTGTGAATTTTCAGTCTATGGGTATTAATTCATATATATACGATAAAAATGATGCAAACACATAATTGATTAGATAATAACCTTATATACTTCATTTTCAATCAACTATTTGTTTCTCGTCAAAATACTGAGTAAGATATTGAAAAGGGGAGAAGTTCGGTTTTTATTGCATATATCGACGTTTCAGCCGGATTAGAGCGGTTTTACGTGTACATCTTCCATCGGTAATATAAACGGAAAATCAAGAACATTTTAGTTAATTCTAATGAAAACACATTGTTTTTTATCATTTGTATTGGAAACAACATTGTCATATGTCTTTTCTTGGAACGAAATACTACGAAACCTCGCTCTATGATTTGAAGGTAAAAACCTCAAATATGGTAAAATAGTGACTTTTTCACGTTAATCATGTAGTTTGATATTACGCAAAAATATTCATTTTTACCAATATTTCGATACTATTTCATGTAGTATCCCGATATGTGATTTGGCCTTCATATCTCAGAATTTCGCATAATATTGCATTTTAAGCAAGTTTTCTTGCATTTTGTTTCGTACGAAAAATCATCGAATTTAGCAATATTTTCACGTTTATCATCCCCTTTTCCTTCATGTGATTTAAACAAAATATCATCGAATTAGGCAATATTTTGCCGTTTTCCACGTTTTTGTGAATTTTCAGTCCATGGGTATTACTTCATATATATACGATAAAAATGATGCAAACACATAATTGATTAGATAATAACCTTAAATACTTCATTTTCAATCATCTATTTTTTCTCGTTAAAATACTGAGTAAGATATTGAAAAGGGGAGAAGTTCGGTTTTTATTGCATATATCAACGTTTCAGCCGGAATAGAGCGGTTTTACGTGTACATCTTCCATCGGTAATATAAACGGAAAATCAGGAACATTTTAGTTAATTCTAATGAAAACACATTAATTTTTATCATTTGTATTGGAAACAACATTGTCATATGTCTTTTCTAGGATCTAAATAATACGAAACCTCGCTTTATGATTTGAAGTTAAAATCCTCAAATATGGTTAAATAGTGACTTTTTCACGTTTTTCATGTAGTTTGATATTTCGTAAATATATTCATTTTTAACAATATTTCGATACTATTTCATGTAGTATCACGATATGTGATTTGGCCTACAAATCTCAGAATTTCGCATAATATTGCATTTTAAGCAAGTTTTCTTGCATTTTGTTTCGTACGAAAAATCATCGAATTTAGCAATATTTTTACTTTTATCATCCCCTTTTCCTTCATGTGATTTAAACAAAATATCATCGAATTAGGCAATATTTTGCCGTTTTTAACGTTTTTGTGAATTTTCAGTCCATGGGTATTACTTCATATATATACGATAAAAATGATGCAAACACATAATTGATTAGATAATAACCTTAAATACCTCATTTTCAATCATCTATTTTTTTCTCGTTAAAATACTGAGTAAGATATTGAAAAGGGGAGAAGTTCGGTTTTTATTGCATATATCGACGTTTCAGCCGGAATAGAGCGGTTTTACGTGTACATCTTCCATCGGTAATATAAACGGAAAATCAGGAACATTTTAGTTAATTCTAATGAAAACACATTGATTTTTATCATTTGTATTGGAAACAACATTGTCAAATGTCTTTTCTTGAATCTAAATATTACGAAACCTCGCTCTATGATTTGAAGTTAAAATCCTCAAATATGGTTAAATAGTGACTTTTTTCACGTTTTTCATGTAGTTTGATATTACGTAAATATATTCATTTTTACCAATATTTTGATACTATTTCATGTAGTATCACGATATGTGATTTGGCCTTCAAATCTCAGAATTTCGCATAATATTGCATTTTAAGCAAGTTTTCTTGCATTTTGTTTCGTACGAAAAATCATATTTAGCAATATTTTGACGTGTATCATCTCCTTTTCCTTCATGTGATTTAAACAAAATATCATCGAATTAGGCAATATTTTGCAGTTTTCCACGTTTTTGTGAATTTTCCGTCCATGGGTATTAATTCATATATATACGATAAAAATTATGCAAACACATAATTGATTAGATAATAACCTTAAATACTTCATTTTCAATCATCTATTTATTTCTCGTTAAAATACTGAGTAAGATATTAAAAAGGGGAGAAGTTCTGTTTTTATTGCATATATCGACGTTTCAGCCGGAATAGAGCGATTTTCGTGAACATCATCCATCGGTAATATAAACGGAAAATCAGGAACATTTTAGTTAATTCTAATGAAAACACATTGTTTTTTATCATTTGTATTGGAAACAGCATTGTCATGTCTTTTCTTGGATCTAAATAATACGAAACCTCGCTCTATGATTTGAAGGTAAAATTCTCAAATATGGTAAAATAGTGACTTTTTCACGTTAATCATGTAGTTTGATATTATGCAAATATATTCATTTTTACCAGTATTTCGATACTATTTCATGTAGTATCACGATATGTGATTTGGCCTACAAATCTCAGAATTTCGCATAATATTGCATTTTAAGCAAGTTTTCTTGCATTTTGTTTCGTACGAAAAATCATCGAATTTAGCAATTTTTTGACGTTTATCATCCCCTTTTCCTTTATGTAATTTAAACCAAATATCATCGAATTAGGCAATATTTTGCCGTTTTCCACGTTTTTGTGAATTTTCAGTCTATGGGTATTAATTCATATATATACGATAAAAATGATGCAAACACATAATTGATTAGATAATAACCTTATATACTTCATTTTCAATCAACTATTTGTTTCTCGTCAAAATACTGAGTAAGATATTGAAAAGGGGAGAAGTTCGGTTTTTATTGTATATATCGACGTTTCAGCCGGATTAGAGCGGTTTTACGTGTACATCTTCCATCGGTAATATAAACGGAAAATCAAGAACATTTTAGTTAATTCTAATGAAAACACATTGTTTTTTATCATTTGTATTGGAAACAACATTGTCATATGTCTTTTCTTGGACCGAAATACTACGAAACCTCGCTCTATGATTTGAAGGTAAAAACCTCAAATGTGGTAAAATAGTGACTTTTTCACGTTAATCATGTAGTTTGATATTACGCAAATATATTCATTTTTACCAATATTTCGATACTATTTCATGTAGTATCCCGATATGTGATTTGGCCTTCATATCTCAGAATTTCGCATAATATTGCATTTTAAGCAAGTTTTCTTGCATTTTGTTTCGTACGAAAAATCATCGAATTTAGCAATATTTTCACGTTTATCATCCCCTTTTCCTTCATGTGATTTAAACAAAATATCATCGAATTAGGCAATATTTTGCCGTTTTCCACGTTTTTGTGAATTTTCAGTCCATGGGTATTACTTCATATATATACGATAAAAATGATGCAAACACATAATTGATTAGATAATAACCTTAAATACTTCATTTTCAATCATCTATTTGTTTCTCGTTAGAGTACTGAGTAAGATATTGAGAAGGGGAGAAGTTCGGTTTTTATTGCACATATCGACGTTTCAGCCGGAATAGAGCGGTTTTACGTGTACATCTTCCATCGGTAATATAAACGGAAAATCAGGAACATTTTAGTTAATTCTAATAAAAACACATTGATTTTTATCATTTGTATTGGAAACAACATTGTCATATGTCTTTTCCTGGATCTAAATAATACGAAACTCCGCTCTATGATTTGAAGTTTAAATCCTCAAATATGCTTAAATAGTGACTTTTTTCACGTTTTTTCATGTAGTTTGATATTACGTAAATATATTCATTTTTACCAATATTCCGATACTATTTCATGTAGTATCACGATATGTGATTTGGCCTTGAAATAAAAGAATTTCGCATAATATTGCATTTTAAGCAAGTTTT